>NW_010260614.1:0-414 GCF_000690775.1 Eurypyga helias
CCATAATTATTAATCCACAAATTACACCATCCAGTCATTCCTAGAAAACTCCTCAATTCTTGGGCAGTGACTGGTTCAGGAAGCTGATATATCAGGGGTTTTTATTTCACTCTTGACTGAGCTGACGCTGCCCTTTTGATATTTCAGATCCTAGGTAGGTTACTTATTGCTGAGCACCTGCACCTTTTCCTTTGAAATCTGGTATTCACTCATTCCAAGGTAATTGAGTAACTTGGTAGTTAGATTTAAGCATTCTTTGTGGGTTTCTATGGTTATCAGTATGTCATCCACATACTGTAACATTATTCCTTCCTTGTTTTCTACCCTCCACACCTCCAATTCCTTGGCCAGCTGATTTCCAAAAACTGTCGCGCTGTTTTAAACTCCTTGTGGGAGAACAGTCCAAGTGAACTG
>NW_010260615.1:0-505 GCF_000690775.1 Eurypyga helias
AAAGTTGTTCAAGGTGCTAGAGACAAGAAGGAGATAAAAGCAAGACACAGGGAGCTGGAACATGATTTTCTCACGAGATAAAATTGACCTTTATAGTTGGTGAGATTCAAGGTAAAAATCAAAACAAAAGCAGAACCAAGAAGTATAAAGACTGTGGCCACAAGAACATGGCTATAGTAACTACTGTAGGTCTATTTGGGTGCACGAGGGAAGAGCAACTGGTGTCATCTACCTGGACTTGAGCAAAGCATTTGACACTGTCCCACATGACATCCTTTTCTCTCAATTAGAAAGACATGGGACGACTCGGTGGATAAGGAATTGGCTGGATGGTCACCTTCAAAGAGTTGCAGACAATGGCTCAGTGTCCAAGAGGAGATAACTGGCGTTCCTCAGGAGCCGGTATTGGACTGGCACTGTTCTCATCTCTTTCAATGACATGGAAGGTGGGATTGAGTGCACCCTCAGCAAGTTTGCTCGTGACACCAAGCTGTGTGGCATGGTC
>NW_010260616.1:0-699 GCF_000690775.1 Eurypyga helias
GGCGGGGACCCCCCAGGGGAGAAACCCACCTTGGGCACCCACCGCCACCGCCGAGCTTTGCCCTCGGCTTCCCCGTTGACGGGGGGATGGGTGTCCGCCGCCCGGTCGGCTCCTTTCTCCTTTGGCTTCACCAACACCAGCATGGCCTTCTTCACCCCGCCCATCCTCGCCCTCCCCTCGACTTCCAACCCGCTCCCGGCAAAGCCCGTGCCGAATTTGGGCAATTTGACCCCAGACCCGTGTCCCAGGGCTGTATCCTTCCCGCTGGTCTCCTCCATCCCATCTGTTCCTGGTGGCGCCAACTCCAACACCGGCACCTGCAGCACTGGCACCCCGGAGAGTTTCGGTGTCTTCCGGCTTACCGGATCCTCCGATTTTTTCGCCGGCATGGTGAAACCCACAGCGGGGAGAGTGAACCGGGGGGTCGACGGTTGCACACCCATGTCACCTATCGCCCCCCTGGTTTTCAACTTCAACCGGATGGTGCCGGGAAGCTCCGTCATCTTCCTTCCTGCCGTGCCAATGCTCAAGCTCTCAGCGCTTCCCCCACGCCTCATTGTTTTGGGGTCCCCTCCCCCGGTGCGGATATCAGGGCTCGATCCCCCAAATTTTGGCAACTTCACCCCACTGCCTGGCTCCGGCACGGTGGGGAGCTTAGGCAGCGACGGCACGCGCCAGCTGCCCTTTGCTGGCAGGGTG
>NW_010260617.1:0-583 GCF_000690775.1 Eurypyga helias
GCCTCCCGCCGAAGCAGCGCACGGGCAGCGGGAGCCGGCACAGGCCCTCGCGCAGTGTTTCACGAGGGGTGAGCCGAAGGGGATGTAGCTAAAGCACTTCTCGGAACTGCAGCCGTGGGGGCGGGCTGGGTTGACAGCTCGCCCTGACCAGGAGTCCTCGTTAGAAACGCAGCCTGTCCTGCCTGCGCTACAGCAGCCGAAACAGGTACTGCCCCTCGCCTGGGCAAGCCCCGCGAGGGGTTCCTGCGCGCAAGCGAACTGCTGACACGGTTCCCAGCCCATTTTGCTCCCACTCCTTGACGGGACACGTATCTGTGCTCCACAGGGAAAGGCAGGACTTGAAAAGGCAGGGTGCCGAGCCCCTCGGCTCCCGTGGATTGCAGCGACTCAGCACCACGCGGCTGGGCCAAGGAGAGCAGCGCACAGGGAGGTAATCGGTAGCTGGGCAGGTGGCACCAGTGTCTGTCGCCCCGCTGCCAAGCACATCTTACGGCTCACAGAGGCCAGGGTCAGGCCAGAAGTTCCCAGACCCTCTGGACTGTGGGCCGCGTTAACATGTTTTACGCAGCACTCTATCACCCGA
>NW_010260617.1:598-7583 GCF_000690775.1 Eurypyga helias
GAAGGCGGCGTTTGGAGAACGGCTCACCTCAGCCCCAGCCCGCAGCCTGGGAGCTGCTGCTGCAGATGGTCAGAGGGGCCGGCGCCTCGGCGCTGTGCGAGACGTACCGCAGCTTCATCACAACACCGCTCAGCGCCGGTCCGCACAGGACACGTCGCCCTTACCTCAAGGCTTATTTGGGCACAGCCCGTGTTTGTAATAACTACGTCACCACGGTCCCTCACTGCTTCCTGTTCTTCGAATTCCACAGCACAGGAGGGGAAGGAAGTGAACTGAAACCATACTGGGGAGGAAGGAGAGAGAGGGACCCGCTTAGGACCTGTGCTGACGTCTCTTGGTACCTCTTCGCCCTTCGGCACCGCTTGTAGCTGCCGTTCTGCACCCCCGGACAGCCGATACGCACCGAAGCGTTCTGACAGGGGGGCGCTACTGCGAGGGGACTAGACAGCTCATTCAGTTAACTGGGCTGTCCCCAGAAGCAGTCCCCCGATCAGACTGTCCTCGCCACACTGCCCAAGTTACGTTCTCCTACGCTTTCACTGGCCTTCTATCACCCTACAGTGAGAAGGGTGACCTCCCTGCCACTGCTCAGGTTTGCCGCATGTGCAGCGCGTTCCCCTGCGGAAGCCCAGAGCCGGCCCTGTGGGCCTGGCTGTGGCCCACTCAGACCCACTCACTCCCAGGGCTAAGCCCATTTCCGACCAGGGCCTGCGCAACCGCCCGTGGGCGGCTTTAGGCTGTGCTCCCGGCTGCTTCCATCTGCTCCCCTGAACGTTACAGCATGTACAGATGCGTGAGGCAGGAGACATTGGGACCATCCACACCGCTGTGCAATGAAGCCTCATTCCAGTGGGGAAAGGCCAAACCTTCCCAACCAGAGGCATCAGCTGGCTTTTCCAGTTTCCCCATCCCGCCCTCTACGCACACGCAGCGGGCGCTGCCACGCAACGGAGATTGCTTGGTGGAAGTCTCGGGGCACCGATGTTTTCATCGTTCCCCAAATCTTCCAAAGTTGGCTACAGATCAGCTCAGTTTGCACAATTAAAAACAAAAGAAAACGAAACAACCCCAAACCAAACCAACTCAAACAGAAAAACAACAATCCAAGGATGGGGAGAACATCCAACTCTCTCCGTTTCCGAACGTAACACCCGAACTCCAGACTATACAAGCCCATTCACTGGGGGTTTCCAAACAGCTCATCCAGTTCCTGTATCCACTCATCCCCGGGTCCGCTCTTGATGATGGAGTCCACAAGGTCTGCGCCCTCTGCTAGGCTGGGGAACGACCCCCCTGCCCCCTCGTTACTGTAGGTGTAAGGTATGTCCTGAGTGGGATTCCGCTCGTAGGCCTGGCCCTGGCTGCTCTGCGCAAAGCTGCCAGCCGGCATTTGCTGCGCCGGAGGCTGGCTGAAGCCCGACATCGTGGGGACCCCCTGGCTTAGCGCAGGCATCACCATTGGCCTGGCCTGGCCGGCTCCTTGTTGCCCAGGTAGCGGCTGCAGCAACTGCCTCCCCATCGCCGGGTTCAGGGCTCTTCCTGTTCCGCTGGTGTCCACAACCGCCTGGTTAAGCCCCTGTGGGAAATGTTGCTTGGACAGCCGCGGCTGCCCCGACTGCATGGGATACGTTGTGCCGTTATTGAAGGGCCCCATCTCGCTGCTAGTCCTTCCGGGGATACCTTGTAAGCCTCGCTGCTGCCAGTTCTGTGTTCCCTGAGGGACAGTCCCCATCAGGCTTTGAAGTCGCGGTGCTTGCGGCCTGGGCAAGGCCTGGCCCACAGGTCCTTTCATCTGCTGCTGATGCTGGGGAAGCGCCGAGCCGACCAGCATGTTCTGACCAAAAGTGCCGACCATTCCCACCGCTTGTCCGGAGGCAGGCTGCCTCGTTCCCTGGCCCGCGTTATGTGCCATGCTCATGCCGCTTTGGTTTGGGTGCTGCAACATTTGGCTCATCCCTGTGCTCAGACTGTACATTCCTGGCTGGCTGGAAGAGGCGCTGCTGTAAGGAGCCATGCCCAGGTCTGACTGGCCTGCGGTTGTGGGCAGCGTGCTGGGGTTCTGGGAGGGACCCATCGCCATCATGCTCGCGTTCTGGGCCATCATTCGCGACGTCCTCATGCTCTGGAGTGCCGCTTGGTTTCTCACGGCCACTATGTCCTGGGGAGAACCTACGCCAAAAAGGGAGGAAGGTAAGAAAAAAGAACGCAGCCCTGTAAATCTCAATTAACGCGACTCTGCACAAGGGGGAATGCGTGGGAGCCTTCTGCGTCACAGCCGGACTGCAGACGGCCGGGCTTTCTGGGTGAATAAACGATTGTTTCCCGTGAAGGTCAGCAGAGAGCCAGGAGGTTTCCCCATCCCTGGGAGAAGTGCTCGCTGCCTGACACCGGCTGCACTTCAGACGTTACGTGTTCCCTGCCCCAAGTCAGGCTGCAGCCTCTGTCCTAACCTGCCAAGTCCCCTCTCGCGGGAGGGGAGAGTCAACGCAGCTCAAGCGCTGCCCTAAGCAGGAACCGTGTTCAGCGTGTGAAGCGGGACGCCGTGCAGCAGAGAACACCTGCGTCCCTTCAGGCCTAAAACGATGGCACTTCTCTTCCCCCAAGAAGCCCAGTTCAGCTTCTAGCAAGCAACTGAGAAAGCTTCCGTCGGCCGCCTCCAACGGCAGCAAAGCAGCTGAACTTGAGTTTGCCGTTGGAAGCTCTCTTCTGAATATCTCCGGTGTCTTCCAAAAGTGAGCCTTGAAAATGGAAATGTCAGGCTCGGAAGGCCAATCAATTTTTTAATAGCTCAGGAGGCATAAATGAATGGATTTTCTATGTCATCGTTACTGATTAAGTCTATGGAAAGAAGAAAAATTGGGTTTTGTGGACATTCCAAGCAGGGAGAGTGTATTAGTGAATCGATGGTATAAGCACATTTCACTCCACCTTAGGCCGGTGATGGGAAAGCAGAAAATCCTAACCTTGTTAAATTCCACACCGTGGCAGCTAACTGAGCCACGCTTGTGTCTTCCTTCCAGGGGTGGAGAGAAGCAATCGATTTCTGGGAAGCTGATATGCTCCTGTATTTACTGTCTTTATTTAAAAACAATTACCGGAGCTGTGATGATGCCCTGGGTTCACTGTAGCTCTGAGTCACCACCGCACTGAACTGACTAGAACACTGCAGGGAAGCTCCAGGAGCAGGAGGCACACAATTCCTCCCCGCTCCAACACCGTCCTTCCCCTTTCTGTGAGAAACAGGCAGGCATGAAGGAAGTGTCATTCCTACAGTTCTACGTGTAACGCAGGGGACGGCTACACCTCCCTTTTGCTGCAGGAGGATAAGCTTCTGAAGGATGCTTTCAGCTCCAGCATACAGCGGAGTGGAACATTTTGCAGCCTGAAGAGAGGCCGTCTGGATCTCACTTCAACCGGGCAAACGTAGCAGCAGCTTTGAACTTCTCCGTGCCAGCAAACCGTCTCCTTAACGGTTGGCACTGGGGTCCCCCTGACTTTTCTTAATTTAGATCGCCTCCTCCTTCCACGCTCAGAAGCAGCCTCTTTCCACAGTGACTCCAGCAAGTGCTGAAGACCCAGGGAATGATAAAAACTTACTGAGTGCACCTTCAGCTATTTCTTAACTGGAAACGGCAGCTGAGAACCTCCCAGAGGGTCGCTGCCAGCACGCGGTTCACGCGCTACCACTGCTCGCTACCGGGCTTGTGTAAGAGAGAGGCTGCCCAAGGAGTAGTTGAGAGGTGCAACAGATTTTAAGATTTTGGGCCACCTTCTGGTCTCGTTTACACATAACCTACTGCACTGGATCGCATTCCCGTGCCTAACTAGGAAAAATGGTGAAATATGTATATTTAAACTAGTTGCTTTGTGAGAATTAATTCCTTGCTCTGTCAGATTAGCCTCAACACCCTTCCCATCTCTTTCCAGGAATACATAGAATTTGTGCTGCCAAAGACAAACCCAAGGCGGCGGTTAGAAGGAGCCACCCTGGTGCGTAACGGGGTAAGAGCTGGCTGTGTCTTCGCTTCCTGGGAACGAGGGCTGCAACATGCTGCCCTCCCCCATTTTCTGTCGCAGCTACGTGACACTGTCACGATCACGCAGCGCACGTGCGTGTGCGTTTCATATCTGTGCAGAGTCCATGGCTGGCAAAGGCATTCAGCTGGTGCTCTGCACCCAAAAACCTCCGCATTAACTCCTTTTCCTAAGCCAAAATTACTGCACTTACACACTTCAGCTGTCTCCAAGCACATCGAAATAACACCCGCTTTTTTTGAGAGCGTTACAAAAAATCAGTAATCTTCATTTACATCTCAGCTATTTCAGTGTTTCCCACACCTGACCTTTATCAGCCACTCCTCCAGATAAGGATGACCTCCCCGAAATTCTCTGCTCATCAAATTAGACAGAGTGGGGAATGAAGAAGGGTAAAACCAAGATACAGTGAGAGACACGAGCTGGGGAAAAAAAGCATGGTGAGAGTGGAGGTAAACAGGATAAATCCACAGAATCAACATGTCGAAGAGGCAAACCAAATGTTAAATAAAAAAATGCAGCTTTTGCTGCATTTTTCCTCAGAAGGGAAACGGGAGACTTCACTCAATACAGAAACCTGGGCATTCCCCTTGGGTAGAACACGCAGCATGTGCACGCGCCTGCCCTCCTTTGCCGGCACGCTGCTTCAACCCCTGCTCAAACCTCCACCTGCCCGCCCAGGGGCATGCGCTGCCTCCAACATGGGAATAAGGACTTGGCCGTTACCTTGGAACTGATTGACCTGTTGCACTGGATACGGGCTCCGCTGCTGCTGCAGATGCTGCCGAGGCAAATGGGACTGCTGCTGCAGCTGCTGAAAACGGACAAGGGAAGGAAAAGCAGAAGAGAAAAAGGTGATTAATTAGTTAGAGCTGAGAAAGGGGCTGGTGGCAGAAGTACCGCGGCAGAACTGCAGCGTTTCTTATCTAGCAAGCTGTTCTGGAGAGACGAGCGGAGTGATTTGAAGAGTCCACCTGAGAGCACTTGGGCTACTCAGCACACAGACTCCTCTTGGTTCAAAAAGGAACAAGCACCGAGGCTACCACCATCACTCCTCACTTCCAGCCACTTCATCTCAACCGCTACAGTGCCAACTTGACCATCTCCAGGCTGAAAGGAGCAGGGGAATATGAAGTAACTTTGCTCACTTCGGTCTAAGAGCAACTGTAGCCACGCACCCTTCTCCTTCCCCCAGCCCTGCCAGGGCCTACAGGCTTGTGCTCCTGGTACAAGACTTTCCTCCATCTCTGCGCTCAAAAAACTCGCCTGCAAGAACTGCACCCTGACCGGAGCCCTGTGGCCCAGGACCACTCCCCAGCCAAACCAGAACCGGCTACTAAGGGCTCTGGTACTTCAGTGAATGGTGCCTGGGTAGCGGGGAATTGCAAGACGCCTCCCTGCCTCGATCCAGCCCACACTGCTCCTCCACGGCTGCTTTCTGTGGATACTCGCAGCTGTAAACCAGAATCGAGAGCTGGTTGTGAAACCGGCGTGTGTTCGCCAGAGCTTTGAGAGCCCAGGGCGCACCCGACTGAGCACTTACGTGAAGGACACGTCTTGGTGCTTCATCTGCAGCTGTAAAAAACCAGGGATGCGCAAGGAAGGTAAGAGAATGGCAAAGATGGGAAGGAAGCGCGTACTAATCCCTGTGTTCATAAACACGTATTACGGACTATCAAAAAGATAAGAGGAACCGTGTCAGGCACAGAACAGCCGAAAGCCAGGAGCCTGAGGGCTGTGACTCCATCACTTTTCATCTGTGCCAGCATACTTGACAGCCTCAGCCTTGTGGCTTTTCTTGCCTTCAGCAGCCAAGTCACTGGCTCTTGCGTTTATGCACCTCAAGTGGCCTAATCCACAGTGGGGGAGCACTACTGCACCCTCCCTCTTCTGCGCTTGCTCACCCCCCAAGCGAGTCCTGCATCTTTATCCAGAGTATTTCTAGGAGCATCCTTCCTGTTCACTGGGGGTGAACGTTTCTGTCTCTCAGGAGGACCGTGAGGGGGAAGGCTGTCAGCATTCCCGTGGCTATGCCACACGTGCAAGGTCTAACACAAGCTAAAGCAGGCCCAAGCTTAACCTGTATTTCTCCAGCAAGAGGGGCGAAGCCGAGCTCAGAGCAGCCACCGACCTAGCAGAACATCACCCAGGTAACAGCGAGGGACTGCCGGGCTAAACTCGGCATGAGCTTCTAGGAACCGAGCAGTGGGACTTCCACTGGCTTTCTCCCGGGTTGCTTTTAAACTACAGCGGAGTTAATACGCAGGAGGCACGGCCACGCCGGCACCTGGTAATTCAACATCCGTACGGCAAAGCCGGAGCACTCCGGAAGCCAGATGACAGGCTCCCCGTGCAGCAGTTCCGCATGGCCACGGCGAGGGGTGCTTCACCTGTTCTCCCGCTTCAGCCCCTGGCTTCACCCTTGGTGCTGCTTCTCCCCTGTGCTAACGTGATACGCCAGGTTGAGGAACGGAACTGGGTGGACACTAACCCTTTTTCATAGAATCATAGAACCACGGAATGGTTTGGGTTGGAAGGGACCTTAAAGATCATCTAGTTCCAACCCACCTGCCATGGGCGGGTACCCCTTCCACTAGACCAGTGACGTGTTTTTCTGTGACGGGTTACCGATAACCCACCTCCCAGGTCACCACAGGGCTCTGGGCAGCTTCTGCCAGTGCGAGACCCCAGTCAGAGCTAGGGGAGAGCCCCAGCCACCGCAGCAGTCCGCTGCTGCCAGCGTAAAGGCACCACAAGGTACGGGGTTAAGGGCTTGCTTTTCCAGTGTCTAAAATCCCACGTGACTGCCAAGCGGGGAACGTGGGCAATGCTTGCCAAGCTAACGGTGAGCCTGAGGCAGGTGTGACAACCCACTGAAATACCACGACAGGAGCCACGGAGAGAGCGGCACCCGACATCAAAGGAAGGGCCGGTGTCGCACTGCCTCCCA
>NW_010260617.1:7622-7906 GCF_000690775.1 Eurypyga helias
GGAGGGGGTCCCTGCTCGGCTAGGATCTGCTGCTGCTGCTGCCTCTGCTCTCTGAGAAACTGCTGTTTCTGCTGCTCCATGACGTGGAGCTGGGCTCTCTGCTCAATCAGCATCTGCTTCATGATGGCCGCTTGCGGCTGGCTCCCCAGGAAGGGACCCCCCGCGCTCGCGCCTGTGGCCACGCTGCTGGATCCCGCCGGCACAGAAGGCTGCATGGGCCCCGTGGTCCGGGACAGTCCCACCTGATGCTGCTCCTGTGCGGGGAGAGAGCGAGAAGGGCTGGT
>NW_010260618.1:0-236 GCF_000690775.1 Eurypyga helias
CCTCTTCCCGAGCGGTTGGCTCCGGCCAGGCTCACGGGGCTTTTCCTTCTCTTCCAGCGAGAACGAGGCGCTCTGGAGGGAAGTTGCCAGCCTGAGGCAGAAGCACGCTCAGCAGCAGAAAGTTGTCAATAAGGTAAATCCCATTTTTCCAAACGGATTTTCCCTGGGGAACACCCCCCCCATTTTTCCAGAGGGATCACAACACCCCCGCCCAGTTATGGCACCGGGGATGAGGC
>NW_010260618.1:413-725 GCF_000690775.1 Eurypyga helias
CCCTGGCGCTGGGCCCAGCGCCATTCCCACCGTAACCGCTTTTCCCGTCTTCCCGCAGCTTATCCAGTTTTTGATTTCATTGGTGCAATCCAACCGTATTCTCGGGGTGAAGAGGAAGATGTAAGTCTGCATTCCCACCTCCAGATAAAGGTTCCCTGTCTTCTGCCCGTGGGGTAGGACTGGAGAGCGGGACTTGGGATCACGTGAGCCTTCCAGTACTTGCTCCGGCCGAAACCGCCTAACACAGAGTCATGGAATCACGGGATGGTTTTGGGAAGGGATCTCAGAGCCCCCCCAGTCCCACGGGCAGGG
>NW_010260619.1:0-9962 GCF_000690775.1 Eurypyga helias
CATGGCGGCTGGCGCAACGACTGCCCGGGTTAAGGGCAGCTTCCAACCCTCTTCTACCCCAAACCGGGTCCTCCACCTTCACTCACCACCTCCCTCAGCCTCCCCAAAAGCCCAGGGGCAGCACGCCCACCCACTGCTGGGAGCTGCTGTCTGCAGCCTGACCATCCCTGAGGAGACCCCACAGCCTCCCGCCCCTGCTCCCGCCACGCTTTATAATCGACATTAATTTACTGAGCTTAAGTTTTATTAAGCTTCCTCAGTTTTGTATAATATCAGAGTAGGGATAATCCAAAGAGCCAGTCTCCTTTTTGGGAGAGCTCTCTAGCGTGTTTATAAACCCATCAATCATCCCATTCCATGTCCTGCTGACCATATATAATCAAATGATTTAAGTTATTTGGAGCCCGCCTGATCTTGGCAGCGCTTTGGCTGCTTTTTATTCTCGCAGGGCGGTGCGGCATGGCGGCGATCCGTGGGTGGGAGCTTGTAGAGCACGCCGGCAGCGTTCCCATCGACGTTTTGGTGTCAAGCGCTGTAGTTCGCAGTGGTTTGCACCTCGTCTTTTTATCCCAAAGACGTTTCCTGGCCCTCTCGCCAGCGGATAAAACGTTTTCCCGAGGAGGCTGTCCCCTTTGGCACACAAGTAGGGGCTGTTTGTGCATCCCGTGCAACCTCAAGCGATTTCAACGCTGTTTGGCAGGATCTCCAAGGGGAAAGCCCAGAATTAAGTGAAATGGAGACAAAATTGGATGTTAGGAGGCAGGCAGGGGAGAATTCAGACGTTTGGTAGAGCAGAATGAAACCCATCCCACATACCTGGTGGTACTGCCCAGAAAATCAGTCTTAGCCCCTTAAATAGCAGAAATGCTTGCTCCCTTTCCAACTATTTTTTATTTCACGTTTGCTGCACATTTTGTGTTTCAGACACTTGCAAACGGATTTTTGAGCCCCATATTGGCTGCTTTCCACACTGGAATCAATCACATCCTAAAATTACCCCTTTATTTTGGAGAGTGTTAAACGGGAAGGATTAACCCAGTCGCCCTGTAAAAAAGTCGGAACCCTGTCTGTCTGGCCAGAGGGAGGCAATCTGGGAACAGGAAAATACCTGCAGCGTTTCCAAAGCTCCAGTAAGGGTATAATCTACTGCCTCCAGATGCAGAAGCAGAAGAAACTCTTAAAAAGTTAACAATTGCATAATTTCATTAAAAATAGGAGCCCTGCAGAACTAATCGTTTCGAAGAACTCCTCATATCAGTAGCTGACAACTGCATATCAATAATATACAAATATATAAAGAGGATATATTACCCTAAATTAGATCTTTTTGAGTGGATTTGAACTTTTTCTTGCAGTGTTTGCAGCCCAGCCCTGTCTGAGTGTCTGAGACCCAGGTGGGGTGTGGGGAGAAAAGACGAAAAACTACAGAATGGAAACCAGATTTAAATAAATGCAGTGACATAATCCGTACGGTTCTTGGCAAGAAAAGAGAAGGTTTGTGCTTTTCATATCCGCTTTTTCAGTAAGAGGCAAGTTTCCCTTTTAAGAAATGGTTATAACAAACAGCCCCGATCCCTCTCCCGTTAAAGTCAGCAGCAGACATGCATTCGGCTTCCACCGAAGTGCCCAGCAGAAGCGTTGCCACCTCACATGAAGTAGGACTTGCCAAATGATGTTTTTCTCCTAGCTCCAGCTGATGTTTGGCATTAAGAAACTCAGCCTGCATTTAAAAAAGGTGCCGGTGTGGGTGCCAGCATGCGTGGGAAGCTCTAGACCTCCTCATCACATAGAAAACCTTGGAAATTTATACTCCAAAAGCTGAAAACATGAAGGAAAAAAATGCCTAATCTGTTCATCTTTGTTAAGGACCGAAGTAAAAGAGAGAACTGAGACAACTCATTATTTTGAATTGTCCAGGACTGACAACATCGCTACTGGATTTTAGGATTCTTCCGCTCCTTTGGCAGTTGAGCAATAAAAATGTGTATTTGGCACAATTCCCTTAGACACACTTGAAAAATAAAATCTGTGTTATTTTACCCCAGATGTACAGGACACAGAAAAATAAACACGAGATAATGGGACAACCCTAATGGCTTGGTATTTAAAGGAAAGTCAACCCAGAGCAAGATCTGTGTAGTATTTATTGGGAAATCATTGTCTCTAACATCATTATATTATTCTGTTAAAGTTTTTCACACACTACAAAATAGTCTACAGAAACTATATTTAAAAAATCCTAATTAAAAAGAGGAACACTCTGTGACAGCAGAAATAACTCAAGGGAACACAGAAAGGCTGTTTAAATTGCCAAGTGCTATCTATCCATCTAAACTCACCACACGCTGCATTTAGCCCTTCGTTTGCAGCAAAATCAGCGAATCAGAGCTGGCATAGTGCACATTTCCTCATCATTCCAGTTTACACCCCAGATTATTGGCAACACAGAGCAAACTCTGGTCCAACACCCCTGGGGAGATTGCTCCCATCTTAAATAGGTCAGGTTTTGCTTTATGCTCTAAACCATGAGTATTTATAGAGCTTCCAACGAGGAGAAAAGCAAGCAGCAGGAGAGGGTTAGGTAGCACTTCCCAACTGCTTTGCATCTACCCGAGCCCTCCAAACCCTCCACAAAGCTGCGCACCAGCATCCCAGCTCTCTGCGAAGAGAAAGCAGCGGCGCAACCAGAACCAAAGCCCCAACACCAGACGTGTCCTCTTCAGCAGCTCCCATGCGGTTACAGGATGGAAAGGGAAAGGCGTAGGATCCCGCCAAACCATCCCAAACCCTGGAAGAGATCAGACACTTGCGTCTGTGCATTGGGCAATGTGGAGAAGGGAGGGATGTGTGGCTCAACTACGGGTTTCCCCATGGAGCAATCAATCCGCCTACGGCAAAACGAAACGGGGCAAAAGCCCAGATCCACTGTATTTATTCTGGCAAAATTCCTCGCTGTAAATGGTGGGAGTTTTGCCTGAATAAATGAGATTCAGGGCGCAGAGAGAGCTGAGATGGGAGCCCGCGTGCGAGATCTCTTCCTGCAGGCGTGCAGCAGAGATGGGTTAACCTTCCTCTTCCTCTCGGGACAAGACCACGCTCGGGCTGTTGCACGTCTCTGCATTTCGTATCTGGTGAGGCCTTTCTGACACCGTGTTAAGAAAACAGCAGCGACGCCTGTGCTGTGTCACCGCCGACATCGCGTGCGAGGCTGAGTTTTGCAGGAGGGCGACCAGCGCGAGCCCAACAAAGCAGTGTTGAGGTAGGAGCTCAGGAGACGGGGAGTGAATTCCCATCGGGACGGAAGTCCGGGCAGCATTCCCGCTGGCTGGGAAAGGCCGAGATTTCATCTGAAGATTTCACTCCAGAAACCCTACATCCCCTTTTCCCACCGCCTGCAACATTTTAGGAGTGACTGCAGGAGGAGGAGGAAGGCGGCTTTGCAGACACAGCCCAGCAGTCCCTCTCCATAGACCCTTGCACCCACCCTGCCCTGGGGAGGGGGCGGCTGCATTCGGACCCTTCAGCCTCGTGAAAGCGAGCCCACAGTGGCATCTGTTTGCTGGGGACCAGCACCTCTTCCCACACCAGCGGGAACTGGCAGCACTGGCAGACGAGGGCCCTGTGCTGAGTTACAGTAAAGGAGCTCTTTGAAGGCTCAGTGTTTACATAAACGTGGTTTAACTTTAAACCTCTCGGCTTTGTGGCTGCCTTTTTATTCACGTTCACTTTTTTCCCTTGGCTCCCCTTGAATATACCACTATGATTTCCAGCTTATCCTTTGGGGAATAGATATAATTTCATATATTTAGCTAAAAGGGCCATTTTCTATCCCCGTTGATGCGTCATCACTGACTCACTCACACCAGCGAAGAACCTGACCCAATATATTTTCTCTCTAGGTATATATTGCACAGCACTATGATTTTGTAAAGCGAGCTTTGGGAGGTAGGTAGCAAACTAATTCCAGGAAAAATAAACATGTGGAAAGGCACACTGCACTGAGACAGGGGCTGCACTGTACCCCCCTTACAGATGGAATTTCTGTATTTTTCTTCTGGAAAAGCTCCCTTAGGACACATGAATTGGCATTTTTGGCTTTCAGCCTCAAGTTTCCACCTTTTCCGGAGAGGACACTTGCTTGAGAGTATTTTTTGTTAATTGTTACTTATTGCCAGAGTCTAGTTACTTAATAACTGACTGATGCTGCACCTTTTAGTTGTCCCAAAACCAGGCCATTTGCCCCTGGGACATACTCACAGCACCTTTTTGTCACTGAAAGAACTCTCTAAGCTAAGGGGTACATTTACAGCTCAAGTGTGCCCAGGGCACATTACGAGTTGGGAGTTTAGCAGAATTAAAATCCCCTAAAATAGTAGGGTCATCAAAAACACGAGGTGAAATTTGGCTGTAAAGCTTCCGTAAGCTGTTCCCTGAGGAATGTGTTTACTAAAAGCACATCCTCAAAACTGCTTTATGCTGCTCGCTTCGCCATCTCAAGGCAGGAACGGTGCTGCTGCTTCTCGGCAGGAGGTTTCTCCCCTTTCCCAGATGGGATTTTTGGCTGTGGTGGGGAACAGCCCCACAGCCAACAGGGCTCCAACAGATGTGGGAGCGTGGCTTTTCCCAAGTGAGCACAGCCACAGAGCAGCATTTAAAATACCCACCAGCGGCAGCACGAGGGAGGGCAAAGGTCCTCACATCACTTTTGCAGCACTAATGGGTGGTCAGTCCTGCGGGGAGAGGCGCTGCATCACCACAGCATCGCCCCTGCACCCAGCCAGGCTCCTCTGCAACCCACCCCCTCCAGAGCACCCTGCTCACCCACGCCAAGGCACAACGGTGATGTGGGCACCAAGGAAGCGACCGGCTTCGGGGGTTCGCCTGGTCCATGCTGGGCTTGCTGCTTCGAAGGCACTGCATAAGGAGCATGCGGAAGGTGTCGACGAGTCAGCGCTTGAAAAAGCAGCAGTGACACAGAGAGCAAGATAAGGCACAAAGTGGAGCATCTGTGCAAGTCACCAGGGCACTGCGAGCAGACGTGAAGGAGAGGGACTGGGCAACCCGGCAGCTGGCCAAGATACAGCTTCAGATCTATGTGGCACTTCTCCTGAGCAATACACTTTACCAAGAAAGGCTGTATCATGGTCCCTGATGTCCAGAAAGGGAAACCGAGGGGCAGAGAGCAGCACAGAGACTCGCCCAACTTTGCTCAGCAGCCCAGCGGCAGAGCCAGCACTCGGATCCAGCTCCCTCCTGGCTCCCAGCCCGCAGCTCTGCCCACCAGACCACTTCATCCACCCCTGGGTCACAAACAGCACAGAGCAAGGAGGGAGGGCTGCCACAGAGAAATACGACGCTACCGAAGAGAAGCCGTGACAGTGGCAATACACTGCAGGAGAGACTTTCCTGGGTCTTGCCATGCTCCCACTCTCCGGGCAGTTACCTACGCTTTAGCACCGACACGCAATCTTTCTTCAGGGGCCCGATCTGCAGGTGGGCATCGACGCTCTCCAGGAAGAAGGCAGGTTTCAGCTTGCACAGGAAAAGAGAGGCAAACTGGTGGTTGATCTTGTTCTGGAACGGGTCAAACTGGCCCTTGGCAAAACGGGAGACCTTGAGCTGCTGCAGACAGGTCATCTTGGAGTCCTTGACTCCATAGAAGGTCAGGGCCTTCTCCGAATACTCCAGGAAGACCCCAATGGTATGGAAAAACGGCTGCTGGATGACAGACTCAAAGCCACCAAACCAGGCCACATAGTTCTGTCCATTCCACTGCAGGCAGCAGGACTTCTCGTTCCGTCCCAGGCGCCCACGGTTGTAGGACTCCTGGGGGTCGAAGTCCTCAGCAATAACACCGATGCTGACCCAGCCGTCAATGAGCTCTACCTCCCAGTAGTAGTTGCCCCGGTTCATGAGGTTCACACCCAGCACCTGCTCACAGTTGATGAACCGGGTCGGGCTCTCCGGGTAGGGGATGGGGCACAGCACCCGCTTGGCCCCTTTGGTGCCAAACAGCTGGATGAACTTGTCGGCCGTGTCACTGTCCAGGTCAATGATGAAGGCAACTGTGTGGGACAAGGAGACACGAGGATGAGGAGGGAAACAGGAGGAAATCTCCCCAGCCCTCCCTGCTCTGATCCTCTGCTCCAGCCTTTGGTGATTAGCATGATTCTTTCTGATTTCCACCATCACTCTCTCCCCTCTCTTTTAAATCCTGTGGCCAATTTCAGCTGAGAAGGGGCTGAAAGACTGGATACTCCTGTAAGCAAGGGTGGACACACAAGGTGTTGGAGCCCAGACTCAGCCCCTTTTGCCCCACTGTCTCTGCTCAGCAACTCTATTATCCCTCTGCTTGCTGCCACTGGGGCTGACCCTCATCAGACCACTGCTCTGCAGCAAACAGGGCAGATGCACAAACTCTGATCTCATTTAACAGAGGATCCAATTCGTCAGGGTCTGGAAGGCAGCAGAAATGACACGGTATGCCTGCAGCCCCCCCAGCAGCTGATGCAGCAGGACCAGAGACAAGGGGAAAAAAATATCACCTCAACAGATTATGACCGTTGTCAGGAAAGCCAGGAGGCTTCCTTGTTAGCTGAGCAGTATTTCCTTCACAGTGTTCCTGCCAGCCATCAGCTCAGGACCAGTGCCGGCCGGGCATGCGGGATGGAGCCGGCCAGCTGGGAGAAAGGAAAGGGAAGATGGACCTTAGCAACAGCTGTCAAAGCACAAGTCCCTCGCTTACATTTCAGGAAGTAATCACGGCTCTCCAGGCAGGCAGGATTGTTTGACTTGTCTGGAAATCGGGACTCGGCCAGCGCTGCAGAGACAGAAGGTTTGCCATCAGCGAAGAAACCGGTGCCACAAACAAGGGTGTTACTGGAGCATCACACCCTGCCTGACACCCTGATGGGATCCAGCTGCTGCGGCCCCCAAACCCCAGCCAGTATCCCCCGCTCCCCCCGCACATCCCTGCCAGCTCGGACACGGGAAAGGACAGATGCCACCTTTGCCACCCCAGAGAGACAGGCGGAGGGCAAGGAACTAGCTGTAATTTCCACAGATATCTGAGAAAATGAGGGAGAGGAGCAAGCTCAGGCTAAATGAGAGAGCGCGGGAGGAAGCTGCCACGGTGGCTTTCTCACCCTGGCAGGTTTGGGAGACCACAGCCTGCCCCATGAAGAGGATCATCTATCCTGGGAAGAAAGAGTCCCCTTTCACGGGAGGCCACGTTGGCCACTTGCCCCCTCCCGCAGGGCTCTGCCTAACTCCCAGGCTGTTTGTTGCTTCTCCAGTCTCCGGTCTCCGTGGAAAAATTCATAAAACCTCAAGGACGAGGCGTAAGCCCAGACGGGGATTGTGCAACGTGCAGCACGACCGTGCCGGGCAGCTCCCAGCGCTGGCGGGAGAGGGGTCAGTGCTCGCAGGAGCCATCGAGCCCACATCTCCCACCCACGTGGGGAGGAGAGAGGGTCACAGGGACCCAGTCCCTTGGAAAGGAACACAAACCTTCCTCCGTCTCCTGGACACTCAGCCCATCAAATCCTTTCCCCTGCAAGTGGTGCCACTGGTTTTTGCAGGCAGCAGACAGCACATCCTTCACGGCACCCACAGCTTGGGTGCATCTGGTGAAGTTCAACTCATTCTGGAAGCTTGGAGTTGGGGAGAGGTTTTCTTCCATGGCCACTTTTAAGGCTTGAAATTCCTGAGCCAAGAAAACAGAGTTTCAGGAGTTTTCAAACAAGCCGAAGTTGTGTCTTGTTCTACAACCCCACCCTGCCCTGGCGGATTTGGGAACTGGCAGCTCACAGGACTTGGCCCAAGGACAGCCTTGCGTAAGGGAGGAGAGTGCTTTCCCGGCCGCGCATTCCTGGCGCCTTCTCTTCGCTCCCCTTCAATCCAGGAGCCAGACCATGCCCACCTCGCGAGCAGCATCTCCTCCCAACAAGGTCTCCACTTGCTGGGCTGCCGGGGAGAGGGGGGATGCTGGATGGAGGCAGTGGGGCACCCCAACCTCTTGCTCTGGGTGCCCAGCCTGGGAAGCACATTGGCTTCTCCCAAGTCATGGCCAGGATGGAGGTGGGGGTGATGGAGGAGAAAGTCTTGCCCGTCTGGTCCCCCGGGGGCTGGGAGGGAGGAGGGCTGTGCTCACAGGAGTGAGCCTCTGCAGCCCTCACATCCCAGGGGTTCTGGCACCCAACTCCACATCAAATGGGACAAAACCCCAAAAGACAACACTATCAGCTCTTCTCCTGGCCCCATCCCACCCAGGCACCTGGAGGAAGTAGATGGTGTCCGTGCTGGGGACGTTCTCCAGGTTTTGCTTGCACTGGGTCAGCTTGGCTCGCCTCTCCTCCTTCCAGCGGAGATCGGCCTCGGCCTCCCCCAGCATGGAGCGCTCCCCGTCCTCGATGAAACCGGCCACCTCCTTGTGGAAGGTCGCCAGGACCTCAGAGGCTTCGGCAAAGAGCTTCTCGAGTCTTTCCCTCTCCTTCGTGGCAACACCCTGAGCGCAGGGAGAGAGGGGTCAGGGTCACCTCCCGCAGGGGAGGGTGTAGGGCAGCACCCTTGTCCCCTACCCAGCAAGTGGCTCTCAGGTCTGCGGGGTTCTCAGCTCTCTCCAACGCCCCATAACACCCTTCACCCCAGAGCTTGGAGCCCTTTACCACCCAGGTGTCGAGGGACCTGGCTGGGCACGGCCGCTCACCACTCCACTACATCACACGTCCCCCGGCGGCGAAGTGACGTGTTTGCACAAGGGCCAAAGGGGACCAAACCCCCCTGAGCCTGGGGGAAGAAGGTGCAAGAGCCAGTGGATGCCCCGGCACGGTCCTTGCCCCATGCCTCCTTCCAGGTTGCAAATGAAAACAACCAGAGGTGCCATGAAGGTTAGCAGAGGTGAGAAACAAGGACACTCACGGATCCTTGCCAGGGTCACCGGTGTTTCGCGGAGCACTTGCTCCCTTGTGAGCACCATCCCTTCCCCCCATGCACCCCAAAAGCTTGTGGCCCCTTGCCCTCAGCTCCCCAGCCCAGCAGAGCTACGCTGGTGGAGTGAAGCCACTGCCAAGTCACCTTAATGAGCTCCACCATCTTCTTGGCCTGCGCAATGGTGACTGACAGCTCCTCCAGCTCGTTCTCCACATCGCCGAGGAATTTGGCTTGTTGGGCCTGTGGATATGAGGGACAAACACTGAGCTCTGCCCCCGCTCCCGGCGGCAGGGAGGCATGGGGGACGCAGCTTCTCCCTAAGTTCAGCCCACAGCCCCCTCTCTGACAGTGACCGTGCTATCAGGCTTCGGGTGAAGGGTGCAAGGGGAATCACGACTTGTTTTCTCGTTTTCCTCCCCTGCAACATCCAACCTGCAAACTTCCCTCCTCACTTGGTTGGAAAACTGAAGGAGCAGCTGGGCTGGACCCAGCTCTGCGGTCTCCACATAAACCACAGCCCCACAATCCCAGCATCAACCAAACTGGAATCTGAAAGCAAAACCCTCGGGCAGTGATAGCAGCAAGCGCAGCTGAGCCGCGTGCTCTTAGTGTGACGCCGGGGGAAAACCTGCCTGGGATGGCTGTGCAAACCGAACAGCAGACCTGGAGCACTGAGTCTCCTGGACTCCCTCTCGTGTGGGGCGAAGCGCAGCAGCTCGGCAGCGCGGGTCACTCAGAGGAAGCACCGTCCGAATGCGGCGTTTCCTGATGGCGCTGCTGTTGGCGCCAGCCATGGCCCGTCACGAGGACGGGTCCCTCGGGAGCTGGGAGAGCACTGCACTCCCCAGCCGGGGCAGTTTCCCCCCGCTGATGCTCAGATCCCAGCCCCCTACGGGGCTCGTGCCTGGTGAGGGGGGATGGGTGCTTCCCCCCTCCATCACCCCACAGCGTGGGGGCGGTGGCAGAGATGCTGAGCAGCGAGGCCTGACGGCTCCTTGGGGCTGGGATCGCACACGCTTTCTATTTTAAGG
>NW_010260619.1:10004-10620 GCF_000690775.1 Eurypyga helias
CCTGACGGTCCCGTGGGGCTGTGATCGCCCACGCTTTCTATTTTAAGGCACCCGATGACTAATAACGCCAGCAAAAGGGTTTTCCTGCAGCCCCAGGAGCCGGCAAGGGAGCGGGAGCTGGCTCAGGGCTGCTGCTGCGCTCCCCGCCAGCGTGTCTGCAACCCCTGGGCCCTCCCCTGGAAAAAGCAAACCCCCCAGGGTCTCCAAATGCCCCCTCACCCCGATGTGGGCACCCCACCATGCCACGAGCATCACAGGATCCTCCCTGCACCCCTACCCTATCCCTAACCCTAACCGCAGAGGCCCCACACGCTCGGGGCAGCAGTGCCCAGAGGGGCAGCACCACGTTGGGCTTGGAGCCGTGGCCCCCCAGGGAGGCTGGTGGGTATAAATCTGGGAGGTGACTCAGGCGCATCTGGGAATGGGAGTGACGGAAAAATCCCTGCTGCCAAAACACCAGGACACAAAGGGCTGGCGGAGCGGGAGCGGCGGCTGGGCAGGCTGCCAGCGCGCGGAGAAAAACCGCCTTGACGGAGCTGTGGGAACCAGACGGAGAAGACGGGTGCCCCGTGACCGCGGGGGCACCACTGAGGGGTGTCCCGGGCACCCTCACACC
>NW_010260620.1:0-10941 GCF_000690775.1 Eurypyga helias
TCTATGATTCTATGATTCATAGAATTCATGCATTCCCTGTGCAATGTTAAACCGTAAGTGCTGCCTGTACACCAAAACCAAAAAAGCAACATGCAGTATCTTGCTCCTATAAACACTTGCAGTCAAAGTAAACGCCTGGGGCACTGTCTTTACTCATGACTAGCAAACCTCACAGGCTCTTAGTGTGTCATTTGCGACAAATCCCTTTCCATGAGCAAACACAGGTGGTGGCACGGTTTCCGCTTTTTGTGACAAACACGTCAAAACCACCTTGCACATCCTGTTTGCAGCTCTCCGAAGGCAAGGGATCCTTGAGACACGCTGTGCAGAAGCTCCTTCGTGGAGGTGCCTCTGCTATCGCGTGGCTTCATCACGGCGCCCGGGCTTGCAGCCGGCTTTGTCGTGGCTTCCATTTCCATGCTAAACATGGGGCCAGTGACCCGAAACACAGGCTGGGTGATTCTCTGCAGGCATCCTGCCAAAGTGTTTTGCAGGAAAGGAACCTGACACACAGCTATCATTTAAGGCCAATTTATCTCCAGAATCAATGGGCCTTTAAAAATTCACCAGCTCACATGTCCTTTTCAGCGATGGTGGTTAACTGTTTTGTGCTCTGATTTTGAGGGCTTTTGAGGGAACTTTGCTTTCCAGCGTACGATGACATATCCATTGGTAAGAGGAAACTAACGGCCTTTACCTTCCCCCTGGGGGAAAACGAGAAAGCATTACAAGGATTGCAAATGTACAAAATGTGCAAAGAGAGTTAAAAAAAAAACAACAAACCAAACCCCAGCAAGCAAAGGGTAAATGCTTTCAGCACTTGCATGATGCATGGAGGCAGGATTTCATGGAGTTCGCGTGGTCTTCTCCCAAGGGACCCGGCAGAGTGTTGCCTGCCTGTCTGTCCATCTGCTGGAAGCGTCTGCCTTTTCCCTTCGAGCCTCGCATCTCTCTCCCGGCGCCCGATGCGCGTGTAGGAGGCTGCGCGTGTACGAGGCTGCGCGTGCCCTCAGGGTGCGTGTGTGCCCCCGTGGGCCCCTCAGCGGCGTCACGTTCATAGGCATCAGTGCCCAGCTACTGCAAGGGGGTGTGAGAACAGCGGTTCCTGGGCGGTGAGTGTGCGTGGGGTAAACCACACCGGCTGTGAAAGCAGAGGGAGAAACATGCTCCTCTGTGCATCCCCAAACCGGGTGGTTTGGTGGGTGGGTTTTGCAGAGCTTTGTTTTTTTTTCTGACTGTGCCCTGCGATGGCTCTCGGCTCACCCAGACCCTTGAGGGGCAGGAGAAAGGACGATCATGAAACCATGAAAGTGTGTATTGATGGTTACTGGGGGCTGTCCTGCGGGGCAGAGGGCCTCTGCAATTTCCTCGTGCCCCTACTCTCCTGCCAATTAGACCTGTCCCACGGGAAGGCGAAACCATCAAGCCTGGATGCCCCCAGTGGTGCCGATTGTACCAAATGGGCCTTGTACCTTTTGTAATTTTACTCTGATAGCCCTGAAAACAGCTCTCAGCCTCTTGTCCAGCCTAAGGTATTCAAATATTTAGTCTTTTTTTGGTTTTATTTACCAAAGAAAGTGTGAATCGCATGATATCAATAATACTTTAGCATATATGAATGAAAACGTTGTAGACATGCAAATTAACGATGCCTTGTTAGCAGTGCTGTTATATTCAGCATTCCATATAAGTTTATAGCTTCGGAGCAAAATGTGAGAAAACTACAAGAAACAGCAGGAAAAACCTGACAAGGACCAGCATGCTGAGAAGCAAAGATGTCAACGCTGTAAAAACCCTGAGCTTAATTAGCTGGCTGAACTCACTGCCGCAAATCATCCTACTAGCTGAGAGCTCACTAAGCTTGCTGTCTGTGTTAGACCTTGGTGGGGATCCTGGAAACACCCGCCATGACGACCAGAAAATATATTGGACTTTTTTAGGTATAAAGAACACAAAGCTTCATGCTTCAGGGTGTCACCTGGTCTACTGCGGGGGGTTAAGTAAAAAGCTCTTCCCATAGCCCTGTCTTCCCCTAATGAGCCAACGCGTGGCCATGGGTCACGGTGCCACGCTCTGCTGTTCAGAGCCAGCAAGGCGGCTCTAAAGATAGCGGTAAAATGCCCAGCACCGCTCCTTTGGCCACCGGTGCTTTCAGACCCATTGGTCCCAAGGCGTTAGCTGCAATGGATCTGCGCTGCCGTTGGGATGGCTTTGAAACTTCTCTTCCCCCTGAGGAGAAGGCAGCAGCGTTTGCCGTCGCGACTCCTGCACGCTGACCCTGTGTTCCCTCACACGCGCTTGCCAGGCGAGCCGGCTCCGGGGCAAACCTCTCAGAAGCCTGCAGGTGCTCCAGGTCTCGAGTTTCCCCGAACCCTGCGGAGCATATACTGGAATCCAGAGTTACGGGGTCAGGGCGCTTTAGAAAACAATACGAGTTCCCTGCCAGGGACTAAACCGGTGCCTCTGCTTGTTGCCTTGTGCTGGAAAGCTTCTCGTCGATGAGAAGAGACACTCAGGGCTTGTCCAGCAGCCTTTTCGCCTAATTTAGAAGCTGTCCTGAGAATATTTTTCTCAGGGCTGAACGCATTAACTTGTAATGCTTCAGTTGCAGGGGAAATATGACACGGTACATCTAAATCCAGGGGCCGTATCAACCACACTTTCAAAAGCGTCGTTCAGAATTCCTTGAGATCTCCATGCGTTTCGTTCAAAGCATAAAAATCCCGTAGAAGCTCAGCTTATCAGAGCAACAGCCCAGTCTGCAGAACGCTGCCTGGCTTTAACGGAGAGAAGATTTCAACCCCCTTCCCTCTCCCCTCAGCCTCCCCTCTGCAGTCTAAACTGCTAACGCTGGCAATCTTCACGCATTGCAAGGAGGAGCAGGACAACTCACCCGAAAGTTCTCCTGTCTGCCCAGCCCTCGTATACATTCAAACAAAGATTTTGCTGTTAACAGACTAAAACCCAAAGCAATCTCCACGTGTGTTACTAGGCGAAACCTGCCCAGGCATGGGATGCTACAAAGGCAAACCAAACCCACCTGCACCTATAGACATGTTCCCGAAACAGCTTCACTTTGCTGGAATGACTGTAGGAGGGGCAGTTGGCCGGCCTTTCTTCGAGCCCTTTCTCCTCTCTGCTGCCGAGCTGTGCCGCAGCAGGAGGGGACGGTGGCTGGGCACTGCTTGCCGTGTCCCGGAGCCCGTTGCTTGGAGGCCTCTTGCCGGCCCGGTGAGACCTCGCGCTGGGGGGAGCAGGCACGGGTGAGGTGGTGGAGTAGCGCCGCACTGTCATGACGGTATCTGAGTAGCAGAGACAAAAGCAGAGCTAGGAAAAACAACAATGAGAATTCAGATATCCTTGATGTATTTTTAAGCACTTTCTTTGGGCTCAAACAAGTTTTGTATGTGGGAAGGCTGAGAGGCAGAGGAGGCCAAACCTTGGATCCCACCCTTTCCCCTAGGAGGCAGCTGGA
Source organism: Eurypyga helias (assembly GCF_000690775.1). Lineage (NCBI taxonomy): Eukaryota > Metazoa > Chordata > Aves > Eurypygiformes > Eurypygidae > Eurypyga > Eurypyga helias. Next base: position 3,476 of record NW_010260620.1, read on the forward strand.
GAGGGAAAGCCATGAGGTTGGAAAGCACTCTGCACATCTTTCACGCTCACGGAAAGGCCAGCCAGCTATTCCCAGGCTGACGATATCCATAGCCATCAGCAGGCTCAGTTGAAGAGGCCCTGAAGTTAACGACCTGACCGCTGGGCTCAGTGGGCTACTCGATTGCAGCACTCAGCCACCTTCACGTAAATCCACTACTACTGTTCAGCCTCTCGTCCCGTTCGTTTTCATAGACTTGCCTCTGCCAAAACTTGCGGGGACATTTCCCCACAGCCCGGACCTCTCCAGGAGGCTGGCTCAGAGCTGAGGCCAGGTCACCCACCAGACCTGTGGAGCACGGGACTGTAAGGGCAGCTGCAACTCAGAACAGCCCCTGCAATAACACCAAGAGGTTGCACTAGCGAAGCAGTTGTCTGGCAGACAGGATGTGATGGACACCAGCCAAGGATGTGGCAAGCCTCAAGCACGTACGATACCTTAACAGCCTGACCCTGCCGATAACCACAGCCAATCCTAGGGAGCTACTTCTCACCAAACAATGTTTTGCTCTGATTCTTCCTTAAATTCTCCAGAAGTCTCAGCCAGACTTACTTACTTACTTCTGTAACAGTCTTTCCATCCCTGGCTGTCTTCAAGGCCAGGCTGGATGAGGCTTTGAGCAACCTGGTCTAGTGCAAGGTGTCCCTGCCCACGGCAGGGGGTTGGAACTGGATGATCTTTAAGGTCCCTTCCAACCCAAACCATCCTGTGATTCTATGATTCCATTTTGCCCCTCTGGTAGACTCGTGAAGGGCATATATTCCTGTATATTGGTCCCTCTCACCCTGAGCCAAAACTAACTGCATTTTCTGCAAAAAGAAGCTGCACATCTGGTGTGATGTATGCAACCCCTCCCTCTTTGTTACTATTTATAGAATTTTTCTCATTGTTGACTAAGGTAAGAAAGGTTACAGTACAATTACAACTGTTGGGCCTTTTCTGTCGAACGGATGGGACAGGCACGGGCAAGATTATCCATGCCCACGAAAAGTCAAAGGAATAAATCAAATTCTGCTTTAAGACAGACAAGCAGAACTCTTTACGTTGAACTCTTTGAGCAGCAGCAAAACGCTCCCCAAAGCTCAGCTCGGGGGAGGCAGGTACCCCTTAAAAAGATCAGAGAGTGACAGCTGGTGCGGCTGGGCACCGAGGGAGGCACTGCCATCGAGTGAACTGGATGGACAGCGAGCGGCTCACCTCCCGTTCCCTGCAGGCACCAACAGCCAAGCCGTGAGGTCCTGCCCGGGCAGCACGCATTGGTGCCACGGACCTCTTCAGTACCTGTCTGCTCCTGTGGCGCTGGAGCGGGGCTGGCCACGATGCTCCCATGGAGGGATGCTGGAGAGGCAGCTTGTCCTTCCCCATCATTGGTGAGGGTCCTCGCGTCACCGTTCCCACCTCCTCTTGCTGCCTCTCTCCCCGGTGGCACAGCGTTCTGCCCGCAGACGTGCAGCTCTCCCCTTAGGGCCCTGTTTTCCCTCTCCAGCTTGTTGATTTGGGAACGCATCTTGCGGATGACCTGGAGGAGGTGCACGTTCCCCTCCATGGTCCCACGCCGTGCAGCAAGGCTCCCCCACCCAAGCACCTGCCCTACGGAGAAGCTGTTCAGCCAGCGATGGGCAGACCCTGCCCTTAAAAACCTCTGGACAATGCGAGTCCCTCCCCGCACACAGGGCTCGGGCAGCTCCCACTGTTGGGATGGCTGGACTGAGTTGCCAAGTTACTGAGAGAAGGCCCATGATTTATTCATTCAGGGTCTCGTTTTTCAGCGCAGAGCCGGCTGCTTACACACTGCACAAATCACTGTCAACACAGTATCGCTGCTTCATCGGAAAACCCTCCCGCCCCCTCGCTTGCCTCGGGCTTTGGTTTTCTCCAAAAGGACTGAGCCCATTTCCTTTGGTTTACCTGAAAAGGCCAGCGGTCCCCTCCGTGGCGCAGAGGGAGGGGTTGCCCTTTGCCGGGCAGCAATTCCTCTCTCCCTTAACATTGGGTGAAGTACTCATTTTCACACTGGGCAGCTGGAAAAGAATTAGCAATTTCTCAAAGGAAAATTAAATTTCCGAAGGAAAGCTGATATGGTGCAAGCCCCCGGCTGTTAACCACATCCATCCATCCGTGATGGATGAGCAGGTAAACCAAAGCTCTCCTGACCGGCTGCAGCAGAGCCCACTGCCCCTTCCCCGGCGCCCGGGGAGGCTTGCTGCAGTCGAGCGCCGGCACCAGCATCCCGGGAGCGTAAGGAGAGACAGACCAGGCATGAATCTTGCATTAGGAAGGGAAACACGATCCTCTGTGCTGCTCTCATCACTTACTCCCTAAAGCGATCTTTCTGCTGGCAGCAAAACGCAAAAACCTGTGGAACACCCTTCCCACCCCTCAAACTTGCTCAAAATACAAAACTGAGAATGCCAGAAAGCCATCAGGAAAATAATTTAACACACTGTTTGCTTTCAGACCATTCACTTCCCAGTAGCTCAGCGATGACTCGGGAACAGCTGAGGAAAAAGACCTTTCGGCTGTGTGCACTTCAGTGCTTTGCTGCCGGGGGCCGGGGAAGAGAGGAAAGCTGGTGCGAGAGGTTTGAAACAAGAGATCACTCGGATTTATTTGTCCCAGGAAACATCAGGGCAGGGCTGTCGTGAGGAAGCCATCGGGTCTGCGAGGAGGCACTGCTGCCCAGTGGGAAGTTGGGCAGAAACTGCTGGAATTGAGAGAAAAGAGCAGGTCAGGCCCTGCTGTGTGTCCCCAGCCCGCTGCAGGGCTGGCAGCAGTCTGGGCTTACACAATCACAGTATGGTTTGAGTTGGAAGGGACCTTACAGATCACCCAGTTCCAACCCCCCTGCCATGGGCAGGGACACCTTCCACTAGACCAGGTTGCTCCAAGCCTCATCCAGCCTGGCCTTGGACACTTCCAGGGATGGGGCATCCACAGCTTCTCTGGGCAACCTGTCCCAGTGCCTCCCTACCCTCTCCGGGAAGAATTTCTTCCTGATACCTAATCTAAATAAAGAACCATAATGACAGGCTTGCCAGTCAATATTGCCAGGCTTGGCACGCTGGCATTAAACGGGGCAGAGCTCCTGGCAGGTCATGGCTGTCCTCTGCCCAGCCCAATCATGTCGCATCAACAAGAATCATCAGCTTAGCTGAGCTTTCTCCTCCCTCCGGAGAGGTGCAAGTAGCTGAGGGCACAGTAACATCCAAACGGGAAGGAGTGGGCAAAGCTGGACTCAGATCCAGGCTTCAGTCACAGTGCAGGTGCCCCTGTGCTGGGGACAATGTGCAATGAGTAAAACTGCTGGAACCGAAATACAAATCCTCTCCTTTTTGGAATCATCCAAGGACTTAAAACATAGCAGCAACCCTCCAGTGCTGGTTTCAGATTTATGTTTCTCCTTCTGCAGCAAGTGGATCAGGTACCAGAGGAGCGGCAGCACTCATACGTGATTATAATATCGCTGCTGGTCCTGCAGCTGGCAGGTTCGGATGGGTAGGGGACGCTTGCCCACGCAGCAGTCAGCTTACCCCAGCTGCAAGGGAAGACATCTGCGCCTCTGATCCCATGCCTGCGGCTCCACTGGAACCACACCGGAGCAGGCACGGACACTTTGTTGTACCAGAGACTCCTGAGGAAACAGCTTCTAACCCCATACTGCTGCTGAGGGGTTCCTGCCCAGGGGTAGACGGGCAGGGGGCAGACGAGTCAGCAGAATGAAAACCTGGCAATGCTGAATTTGCCACTGGGCTGGTCAGCGTGTTCCCCGTAAGCAGGAGTGCTCCATGCATGCAACCCTGTATTTGTAAGTTCGGTGGGGTCCAAGTGGTGTGTGGATCCGTGGGGCTGCCAGCCCGGGGCAGGGCTGGGCTGCTCCCAGCTGCTGCCGCTCTGTATGCCATGGGTGGGAAACACGCTTGGTGCCTCCCAGCCCTGGCACACGTTTTGGCTGGCCGTATGTCCTGTGTACCTTCCTGTGCCTACTACAAACACCTATAGCTGTGCGGGTTTTGCTGAGAAACGCTTGAAGTCATTTAACAGAAGGGACAACTCCTCACATCTGAGCTGCTTTGGCAATCAGTGCGTGGTTGCACATGGACCTGGGTAGAACTGTATTCACCCTCAGTCATGTCCAAACCCCTCTGCCAGCAAGAATAACGAAATGCGGAGGTGGAGTTTCTGGCAGCTCCTGGGCTCAAGCAGCCCCACCGCGATACCCGTACGTGAGTGCCGGAGCGTGTGCTGCGCTTCAGTGGGCTGTGGGTACAGCCTCCCAGGTAGTGTGGCAGCAGAAAACCTGTGAACAAGACGCAGAAGCCTTGCAGAGCAGCTTCACCCAAACCCGGGGGGAGCTGGGCTTTTTATCCTGCCACCCCTCGAGATGCTGCAGCTCCCTGCCCCTGGCTGGCACGGTGACGGGAGGTACTTGGGTGTGAAGGCAGCTGCTGCCAGGGGTCCCTGGGGAAGGGGCCGCGCTGCGAGCGGAGAAGGTATGTTGTGAAACCTGCCATCAGCAGAATAAGGCACCTGCTCAGCTACTGCCATTGCTGAACAGATTTTCTACCTGCCTCGCTTGCCACACCTGCTGTCTTGCTTCCCTGAAGGCTGGAGACCTAAAAACCCCAAACCGACTTACTCCAGTAAAATGGAGCTTTTTTTTTTTCCCAAATCACAACACTTTGTCCTTGAATACTCACCAGCAGTAAGTGTGTAGATGTTCCCTACAATTGGCTGTGTTGTGCCTCCGAGTGGGACCGAAGCCCTGTGCAAACAGAGTCAGTCTCCCCTCCCTGGGGCTCAACCCATCCTGCAGCACGCGGGTGCTGGCTCCAGCTTCCCAGAATCGTGCAGCATCCGCACACCGAGCTAGGATGGCAGGGACTGCTGCCCCGAGCAGAGGCCTCCCTTCCCACCACACGTGCTGGTCGGAGTGTGGTTGTGCTGCCACAGGTTCCAGTTTTTAGGAAGTGGAGATAGAGGCAGAGGACCAAGACTGAATGTGGCTGGAGATGGAAGGACTCTTTCTGTTACCATTTAGCAGTAAGCAGACACCCTTCCTTTTTGCCTGGCATCACTCCTGCTATCTCATAGACTCCCATCCTGATGAGGCTCTGCTCCCCTCTGACGCATCTGCTACCCACCCCACCTGCACCCCTGCCCACCACGAGGCACCCCGTCACCCCGGTGCCCTGGCACCGTGGCTGGGGACCGGCAACGCTGCGTCGCAGCTCCAGCCTCGCTGGGATGGGCTGCAGGAGAAGCCTGCCCACCCTGACGTGTAACTCACAGGGAAACCTGGGGAAGAGTGGCTCACAGCTCCATCATCCCTGCACCAAGTCTGAAGCCCAGATATCCGTCACGGCAGGAGTCTCCAGGGGAGATTTGCTATTAGTAGCCAAAATGTCAGCAACGCTGGATTTATTCATCCTATAAGAAATGACCAAGTAAAAGTGTAACAGCAGCACTAGGCCAGGTCACTGCCAAATTCTTCCGATTGCCACTGTGCAAGAACATCGCAGTGCCGAGTCCTTGCTCGATTTCTTTGACTTACATTTTATGCTTCATTATGGTGCAAAAGAGCCTAATTCTCTTTCTGAATCTGTCCGTACAACTTTAGGAGGTAAAAAAGGAGACTATTTCAGTGGATTTAAAAGTAATAATAAAGAAATGGTTTTCAGTGTGTTGATTTCTCTTTTGCTGACACACACCTCTGATCATTTTGCTGCTGTACGTCTGAAGAGACTGAACAGGCTTAATGTCAAAATTTGATCCCATACTGGCCTTCTCCTTGTTTAATTCTCAGTGGCTGCCCCCTTTTAATCAGGAGGTAAAATTATGTTTTTCCTTGTTCTCCATTTTATTTCTCCACTTGCACTCTTTTCAAAGTTTAGCCCTTTAGACATCTAAGCTATCCCTATGCTTTACTGGGCCAGCCCTATTGCTTGAGGCTCAGCAGAAGGTTTGAGCGTGATGCTCTGTTCTTCCAAGCGCTTGAATAACAGATTGAAAGTGGTGGGACATGCAACAGGGTCTGCAAGGCCCTTGCTCACTCGAGCCCAGCATAGTGCAGCATCAGGTGCTGCTCTGCCAGGCCAGGTTGCATCATGCTTTGAACATGTTTCATCTGTAAATGCTCAGCCATGCGAAGAAATGCATCCTTCTTAGAATCGTAGACTCACTTACGTTGGAAAAGACCCTTAAGAACATCAAGTCCAACCATTAACGTCCTTAAGCACCACATCCACAGGTCTTTTAAATACCACCAGCGATGGTGACTCCACCACCTCCCTTCACAGCCCATTCCAATGCCCTTTCAGTAAAAAGATTTTCCCTAATATCCAATCTAAACCTTCCCTGGTGCAACTTGAGGCTGTTTCCACTGGTCCTTTTGCTTGGGAGAAAAGACCAACCACCCCTCTCTCTGCACCCTCCTTTCAGGCAGCTGTAGGAAGGGCTAAGGTGTCCCCTGCGCCTCCTCTTCTGCAGGCTGAACACCCCCAGCTCCCTCAGCCTCTCCCCAAATGAACTGTGCTCCAGACCCTTCCCCAGCTCCGTTCTCTTCTCTGGACACGCTCCAGCCCCTCAGTGTCCTTCTTGCAGTGAGGGGCTCAAACGGGCCCCAGGATTCGAGGTGCGGCCTCCCCAGTGCCCAGCACAGGGGGACAATCCCTGCCCTGCTCCTGCTGCCCACTCTGTTCCTGATGCAGGGCAGGATGCCCTTGGGCTTCTTGGCCTCCTGGGCACACACTGGCTCATATTCAGCTGGCTGTTAACCAGCATCCCCAAGTCCTTTTCCACCAGGCAGCTTTCCAGCCACTCTTCTTGTAACAGAAGGAATTGACAGAGAAGATTTTGCAGCACAAATCAAAAATGTTCTAATAATTGGACAAACTAGCTCAGCCTCTGAAGTTTGCTGATCACATCTGTATTTGATCCAATTTCCTAACATGCCCTGGCCATGCACTTCCCAAGGAGAGCACTGCTCTCGACCCCATCTTCCCAGCCCATGTGCCCCCATCTGAGCGGTACATCCCCATAGGGCCACCGCTTCTTCCTTGGGCCAGCCGTGGCTCCTCACCAGAGCTGAGCTTCCATGGCGGAGGCAGGTAGAGGAGCTGCTACCAGTTTGTACAGCAGTGCCTCTGGCCTTCGCTGCAGCAATCTGCTCATTATTCACTGGGTAAATTCATCGTGTGGCTGTTTGGAGCGGCACCAGTTCTAGCCATGGGAATACCTCCCCCTCCTCTCAGCCCGTATTGCTCTGCAGCTGAACAGGGGAACCTGGTGACCGATTTTGGTACATTCCCACAACTAGTGCAGCCAGCCCCACCACCCTGCATGGGAGCGGCCATTCCGGCTGCCTGCACCTCGCCAGACTGGGGACAGCAACCGACATGTGTCACTGTTGTGGTTTAACCTTGGCTGGC
>NW_010260621.1:0-9421 GCF_000690775.1 Eurypyga helias
TGCCCCCCCACCCCGCCTCTCAGAGCCCCTAAAACTTCAGAGCTGGAGGAACCGCAGAGAGAGGAGAGGAGGGCAGTGAAATCTTTTTGGGGTGACCTGGAAAGAAAAGGAATCTGGCCCCAAAAGGAAGGTCCCCGTAAGGGTGCACCCCCAGCCCCCTCCCCAGGCTTTGGGAAGCTGCAGCGGGGCTGTTGGCGAGGGGCGGGCAAGGCAGGGGGCCTGCCGGGCGGGGACCCCTTTAACCCCCACACCTCCTGCTCCAACCATCGCTCCAGGCTGCACTTTGCTCCTCTCCCATGGGATTATCCCGAATTCCTCTCTTTTAGGAGGGAAACTGGGCCCCAGGGAAACTGCTGGTGGGAGCTTCTCCAGCTCAGCTGGGCTGCTGGGAGGTCTGCAGGGGGTACGTGGGGCAGGGATGGGGCTGGGCACAGCCCAGGGGGGCTGCAGCAGCCCCAGTCGGTCCCCATCCGTGGGATATTGGGAGACAGAGGGTTGGTTCGACGCTTTGGGGCCTTTTTCTTGCCGCTGCCACATCCTGCAAAGCCACCCCGTCCCGGCTGGGATGGAAGCACCGCTGTCACGCGACGGCGTTTCCCACCAACCCCAGTTCGGTGCTTGTGACAGCGGCAAAGTCACCCCCCCGGGAAGCATTCCCACAGCGAGGACCAATCTCCAGGAAGGCGATGGGACCAAAAATCCCCAGCCGGACCCCCTTGCCCAGCTCATCCCCACCACTTGGAATATATTTAGCCGCTGGATTCCTTTATGATTCTGACCCCCTGACATGGGCTGCAGCGGCTCCGCTTTGACGGATGGTGGATTTCCTCTCCGCCCCGCCAGAAAGCCGGCGGAGAAGATGGGAAGGCATTTCCTTGGGCCGGCTGGCCGCTGCCCCATCGAACCCATACAGGGTCGGGGAGGGGGAAACACAGCTGGGATCCTGCGCCGGGGTGTTTGTGCAGGTAGGCAGCGGTTTACCACGTGCCTGGGTGTTCCTATTGACTCCTGTCAGATTACAGGTGATAGAGAGCGCGGTATGTAAATGTAAGCTCCGCGGCTTCAGGATCCGCCTGGGTTTCCTGGTCTCTCCCATTCCCTGCGGGTCTGGTTTCTCGTGGGTTACGGCGATCTGGGGGTCCGGAGAGGCGGCAGCTGCCAACTTCGCTTGCGGCGGGAGCGGCAACTGCTCCCAGTTTTTCCCTTGGACCCTGCATTAAAACCCTGCGGAAGCAACAACATTTTCCAAAGGAACTGATGAAATCTATTAAGCTATTTACAAGCGGGCTCGATCAGAGCTGCGTTATCTGGGAATACAACAGGAAGGCAACTTCTCTTAAATCTCAAAGGCGCAGGAGATTTCCTGGTCTCGGGACAGATTTATAAACCCTTCACACACGCACGCGCGGGCCGGCACATAGCAACTGCCTTTCATCTGGTTTGGAGCTGCTGGGGACAGCCCGTGCCGTCCCAGGCTCCGCACAGCGGGCTCCGGTTCCCTCCGAAAGTCCCGTCTCACGCCTCGAAGTGCTGGGATGGGGCAGGGAAAGCGGACGCCCCTGCTCTGAACGGGTCTCCTGGGTGCGACTGGCAGACGGGAGTTGCTGCAGAGGTTGGTAGAGCGGGGAAGAAAACTCATTAACATCCTCATTTTTAAAGTTTAAAAGAGGTTGAAGTGCACCCCAAAAAGAGACGGCCTCGAATATGGTGTTAGACGACGGTTATTTTTTAACCCTCGGGATGCCCAGGGCCTGGATATCGTCATTGCTATAAAAGCATCACCTCTATACCCCAGGCCAGAAAGTTTTTAGCAGCAGTAGCGCAGTAGGTCCCCTCGAGGGACAAGACCAGGAACAGGGGGATCCCACTGGAGCCCGCTCACACGGCGCGCGGCAGTGCCTCCATCCCGCCTTCCCAAGGCGCGGTGCGCAGGATGGGAAGGAATGTGGGGACGAAGCGCCCAGCACGGCCAGGACCCGCGTCCGCCTCTGCCCCAAGATGCCTGGAGGCTCTCGGAGCAACTCACTGGGGGAGTATCACCACCTCACCTCCCTCGATATTCCAGGGCTAAAACTCATGTGGGTTTTCAGAAAAAAAATCAGATCTTCAGACTCGGGAGCAGGATGAAAACACTGCTGGGTATTTCCCCTTGGGGTTTCCTCCCGCGCTGGGTGCCAGCACCTTCCTCAGAGCCCCCACGCCGCGGTTTTGAGTGCAAACAATAATAAACAGGGTGGGTTTTTTTTGCCTCCTTTAGCACCTGGCATTCTGATTGCATTAGTAAGATGGGTTTCATCCTGCACCCTCCCCAAAATGCTGGTTAAACCTGTCCTGTAGGAAGCTCTGCGTTACATCAAGGCAGCTGGGGCCACGTGAAAATGCCACCTTTTAATTGCGACCGGATCGGGGTAATTAGCAGCAGTCTGGAAAAACTCATCTTTACTTTTTTTATGCTTACCTTCCCCGATTTCTGGCGGAACGCTCACCTGTATCTGGGGCACAGGAAGAAGCAAGAGCTCTCACAGGGCTTTGAGAGCAGGGAAATTACGGCTAAAAGCTTACAAGCTAAAATAGACCGAGCAGACAAAGGGTGGAAGAAAGCTTTGTTCTCCCCATTTTCACGGAGGGGGAACAGTGGCAGCAACTCCCATGGGTCACGCAGAAAATCCGTGACCGGACCCGGCTTTCGCGCTGCGGAGGCGAGACCATCCCCACTCCTTAAAAATATCCCTCTTGGTGTGGATCCGACATCTGGTGCTTTACCCGGCTTGCAAACGCCGGGTCTGTTTTCAGCCAGTAACCCTCCCCCCCCCAACCCCGGCTTCAGAGGCATTAAAATGTGCGAGAAAGTGCAAATCCTAAATTAGCTCAATATTCACATTTTCCTTAATTACTGCTGAAACTCGCGTCTCCCAAGGGCAGGTTTTGCAGAGACAGCTGGGGGTTCCCAGCAGAAGAGCCGGCTCCCAGCGGTGCAGCTCCCAGCTCTTTTGCCACCGAGACACAAGAACCAGCCCATCCTCCCCGGGTCTACCAGGATGCCCCCAGGGACCGCTACCGGGACCATATATTCGGTAGGAGGAGAAACCAGAGCTTTCCCCCCTTTTTTGCCCGCAGCGAAAAAGGTAGACAAAAACATAGACGCTCACATTTTCAGCATGTACACAGTCACGGTTCTGATTCCTGCTCTACTTTTAAAATGCAGCTTTAAGTTACAAAAATATGTGTATTTTAGTTCCTTTCGGTTAAATGGGACTAGCAGAATTTCCCTCTTACGCTTTAAAATTTACAAAAATGGATTAAGGTAAAAAAGCAAAAACATCTTTGAGTGACTCAGAATTTAAGTTTCAACTTGCTGAGAAACGGCTTGTTTGGTTTTGGAGCAATCTTCCCCCTTCTGCCACCACGGAAGTTTGTATTTTTACCAAATTCACCAGTCCCACATCACTAAAAGTTTGCTTATCCAAGCAGAAGTTTGCTTACCCCTGCGTGGGATAGGTACAGAGACAACAGCCTTGGTTATCGTCCAAGTACTCCGAGCTTGGTTGGCTCCTCGGCCACTAACTCCGTGCGGATGAGATTCATAGCCCTTCCCATAGCAAACCTCTGGCCGGGAATGAGGAGGAATCAAGGACCGCCGGAGATGCCAGCCATCCTCACGCCGTTTCAGGACGCGCTACTCTAAGATCTTTTTTTGAGATGGGCGTGATGCTACGCAGTGTTTCCAATAGACTTTGCGTGGTTTTCCTCTCTTCTGGGAGCTTCCTTCCTCCTCTTCGCGCTGGCAGGTTTGGAGGATTCGTGACGTAAACTGTGCCTTCTGCAGGTGGATGCTACAAGAACTTCAATCTTGTGTGTTTAAACAGAAAATTGGTTAATTACATGGGTGCATCCAGCTAATTCTCTTCGCTGAGAGCTGATTATTTGAAAGAAGTCAGCACCAGAACTGCCTTTTCCTTAAAGGCAAATTGCTTTAATTGAATGCGATGGGTCCCCAAGTGCATTTCTTAGGTTTTACAAATCAGCTGCATCTCAGAGACTATTTAACGGCCCGAAACTCACAGAGACGTAAGGATACGGGGCCCTGAAATCTTATGGGTTGTCCCGACACTTGTACTTGACAGTATCACGCCTCTGTGCTTTGGAATAACCCTGGTTGCTACTCCTGCTTTACACCGGGTGGGTGCAAAGCACTAGGGAGTAGTAGATCTGGGAAAGAAATTCAAGGAACGATGGATATCCCAAACACTTGGGTCGTCACCCAGCGTGCACCAGTGCAATCTCCTGCCCCAGCTCGAAGGATGGCTCTGCAGTGTGGGACACAGCAAGATCACACAGTTGAAGGCCGTAAAGCTCACACAGACTTCGGTCCGATGCCGGTAACAGGCTACTTTTCCGTGGTCTCTCCTTTCCAGGATCCAGTTTTGTGCTTGTGGGTGATTACAAGCACGAAAGTCAGCACACACACTGCAGTCCACAGCACCGCAACTGCAAAGCGCACGGCTTGGCATGCAGCAGCCTTTGTGCCGACAGCTGATTTCATGGAATCATAGAATCCCAGAATGGTTTGGGTTGGAAGGGACCTTAAAGACCATCCAGTTCCAAACCCCCTGCCATGGGCAGGGACACCTTCCACTAGACCAAGTTGCTCCAAGCCTCATCCAGCCTGGCCTTGGACACTCCCAGGGATGGGGCATCCACAGCTTCTCTGGGCAACCTGTTCCAGTGCCTCCCCACCCTCTCCAGGAAGAACTTCTTCCTGATTTCAAGGCTTGAAGAGAAGAATAACACTACACCCACAGCCAACGGAAGCAACTCACGAGAAACCATCACCCGCACAAGGCTCCAGTGCAGAAAGGGCAATGTTCTTCCGTGTCACTGACCACTTGCGATTACGAAACCCGGAAACATTTTACTGTCACAATCTTTTCACTACGCTGCGCGTGTATCGTTCCCTATTTGGAAGGGAAAGCAGAGTGGTGATGCTCATTTTGCCTAGTTTCTAAGTAATTTCACTTGGAGATCCGTAATTTTGTGCTGCAGTGTGAGCGCTCCACGGACAAATAGCAAATAACGGCCTTATCGCAGCCTTCCAGTGCCTGAAGGGGCTACAAGGAAGCTGGGGGGGGACTTTTTACAAGGGCAGGGAGTGACAGAACAAGGGGCAACGAGTTTAAACTGAAAGTGGGGAGGTCTAGATTGGACATCAGGATGAAATTCTTCCCGGAGAAAGTGGGGAGGCACTGGCACAGGTTGCCCAGAGAAGCTGTGGATGCCCCATCCCTGGAAGTGTCCAAGGCCGGGCTGGATGAGGCTTGGAGCAACCTGGTCTAGTGGAAGGTGTCCCTGCCCATGGCAGGGGGTTTGGAACTGGATGGTCTTTAAGGTCCCTTCCAACCCAAACCATTCTGGGATTCTATGATAACAAAAGGCTCTGCTGTTTTAAAAGTCTTATTTTCACAGAAATCAGCAAGTCGTTTCTTTGTGCTTACATTCTGCTATTTTCACCGTTTGGGTAATGATGTAATTCTTTTCTTTACGCTTTCTATAAAAGACTTTCTTGTCAAAGTAGAGTTTGGTTAAAACTGGACTCACAACCTACTATAAAAAAAAAAAAAGAAAGAAACAAGAAGCAAGTTATTACTTTGAAACATGTTGCCGTTGTTTCAACCACCCATTTCACTGGACTGTATCTGGTAAGAGAAGCTTTTTGCTGAGGAACACCAAGTTGGCTGACCCCTAATACACACGCAGATCAGCACGGTGAATTGCTTGTTTCACATATTAGCGTATTATGAATTTCTTTTTCCCCTACAACCCATATTCTGAACATGCTTTTCTCTGGGAGCTTAGAATCATAGAATGATCATAGAATCACAGAATGGTTTGGGTTGGAAGGGACCTTAAAGCCCATCTAGCTCCAACCCCCCTGCCATGGGCAGGGACACCTTCCACTAGACCAGGTTGCTCCAAGCCTCATCCAGCCTGGCCTTGGACACTTCCAGGGACGGGGCATCCACAGCTTCCAGCTGAACAACTGAGTGGTTTTTATGTGCCTCCAGCCTGAAGCACATAAAAATCCTACATTTCCTGGCATAAAGTGAAACTCCCACTTCTTCTTGTACAAATAGAGAATCTTCTATTTGTAGCTGATATTTCAATCTGACCCAGATTTAAGTCTTCGGTGTGCTGTGCTTAACTGGACCAACACCATAAAATTAAAGATTTATTCCGGGTTTTCTTCTTTCTGTAACTAGCACTGGCAACTGGCCAAATACTCCTAAGAATTAGCACATAGAAACTCGTGGAAGATTAATTCAGAGAACAAACAAACAAGCCCAGCAGTATTTGGAGAAGGAAACCCTATTCCTTGACTAGCACCTTTGCAAATTGAAATCCCAGGGAGACTGTAAAGCTTAGCTCCTTAGGAGTTAAAAAAAAAAAAAAAAAATTAAAAATAATTGGAAAAAGTCAGGATTTTGGCTTCTACTAACAAACTAAATCCCGAACTCACGGTGAAGAAGAAATTAGAAGGGATGCTTCGCAGGGGACCCACAAAACTTCGGTTGCTTCAACAATGAAACATTATTTTGCTGTCTTCTTCCACTGAGATTATTTTTTTCACCCCAAGCATGGAATTTACAACTCTACAGGAACAAGCCCAGCCACAGCAGCATCATGATGGCTAATATGTGTATAGACTGAAAAGTGGATGCAAGAAGGGTTAAAACCTACTGGCACGCCAGCAGTGAAATGCAGAGAAAGGCGTCTTGTTCTCCCGTACAATACGTACAACTACAGTAATTTTGCTGCAATGAATGAGCATGTCCTCAGGGCAAGAAAGGTGCACAGCAAACCGAGGGATCTTACAGAGTTCAGCTGCAGCTACAACATCCCAAGCCATGTGGACTCCCTGCTGCAGACTACGCTTCTCCCACCGGACAATAAAGGCAGCTTAAGGAAATTTTTTTCATATTAACATCTGCATCTTGACAATGTTTTTCAAACCCCGTTAAGCAACACAACTGAGCTAAGACAATAATAAAAATGTACCCGTTTTATTCAGCAGAGCAGGCCAGTGGGATGGTTTAGATTTACGCTGGTGAAACACAGCCAGGCCCAAAGTCAAACGAAGAGCTAATGGATTTGAATCCTGGTCAGATGCTCTGGATTATGCCAGGATAACTGGCTGGATTTCAGGGTTGTGCTGTCAGTTTGCTGTGGCCAAAGCAGTAACAGAACCAGACTTGAGGATGGCGAATGCTTCTCCCCATTCCACCACTTGACTTCCAAGCTCACCCACCTCCTCTGACAGCACTTGGCTGACTGAGATCGAGACGCCAAAACGCACCCGGAATGTTCAAGCTGTCACACAAAACTGCTTGTGGTAGCACCACGTTCCAGCATCACTTATTTCCAGGTTCACCGACAGAAACAAGCTCTCATTTGGTTATAAATCTAAATTGCAGATTTTTCAATATATAAATGGCAATACTAACACATCTGACCAGCTGTGCTTGGAAAATCTGTTCAGCCTCCTAATTTCACAGAACTCCTGCTCCATCCAGGACAACTTTTTGAATTCCAGACACACCACTGGAGGTACCGTGAATGTGGCCTGGGAACCAAAGATTCAGGTGTTGTTAAGAAAGGCACAGCTCCTTCAGCTTTGTGGCAAGCTTACAGTTGCTTGACAGTCATTAACTACTAGCTAGGAAACAAAGGGATGGGGGTTTTATTACATTTTTTAGTCTTGATATTCAGGCATAAAACTTTATAATTAGACAAAGTAATTTGTGAAGAAACACAAAACATTTTGTACGTAAAAACAGATCAGTGAAAAAATGAAGACACAACTGCAAAAATCAATGAAAAAAACCCATACAGCTTTGCAAAACCCCTCCTGTTTCCAGGAGCAGAGCTGGGCTTTCACCAGTGAAAACAACAGTGGCTTTATTATTAAAGGCTAGGGTGACTTTTTTCTATTTTCTGGATTAAGAAAAATGCAGTAGATAGTAACTCACAGTCTTAACTACAGCAGTTAAAACCAGGCCTGACTTTGGTCGCTGTTACCCAAACTGAAACGGAGTTGAACCCGAGCGAATCTGGGCTGAAGGCAGCAAAGGGTCTGCTGTGTTAAAAGGAAGAGGCAAAGCTGAACTGTTTTCTATCAAGTCTTGCTCTGCAGACGTGCAAGCCTTGGCCCTACGCACAGAGACCTTTGCATCGTGGCACGAAGCTCACGCTGGCCTGTCACCACGTTCTCCCTTGAAAGAGCTGTATTTAAACAGGGTCTGTGGTCTCAGCTGGAGGGAGAGCAGCGTGCTCAAGGCTGGATCACAACGTGTCGTCTGGCTGGTGTGCTTACAGACACATCTCCTCTAACATGCTGAAGTTCAAATCACCTCTAGAGTCCCAGCTCGACTCCGAAATGGTCAAATGTGCTTGTAGTGCTTCTTTTTCTTTCTCTGTGCTCCTTCGAGACACTCAGCTGCCTCCTCACTTTGCCTTCGGTGTTTCTTCTTATGGCGTTTCTTTTGCTTTGCCTCAGAGTCCTTCATGGTGAGATCTTCCCCATCAGATATTCCCCTATAAATTTCTCCACTGCCCATATTTTCATCACAACTGATGCTCTCCCCATCGTGCTGCTCTTTATGTTTCCTTTTCTTTTTCCCTGGGTGACACTCACTTAACGGAGCATCCAGTTCCTCTCCATTCAGGCTCCCTACCTTCGGCTGTTTCACTTTAGGTTTCTCGCAACGCTCTGTACTCTCTGCCTCATCTCTCTTCTGCTTCTTCTTTTTCTTCTTGACTTTGGTTTCCAGTTCTTCTGAAGCCTCTGCAGCTTCATCAGCTGTTGGGTGGGAATTGCGCACCTTTGCTCCTGTTCCATTCTGGGATCCCTTCAGTTTAGCCATGCGCTTGGCGAAATACTCCTGTACAGTGAGAACACTCTTCACTGTATTGTACCCGTCTGCAGGCTCAGACAGCAAGTGGTTTCTCCTTTTCCCTTCCTGAGACTCAGGATGCGTAATACCCTCCTGCAAGTGAACAAAGAGAAGCAGGAGTGAGAGACGTAACGGATTTAAACATAAGGTTATTATTATTATTATTTTAAACACTACTTAAAATATTAAAAACAATGTAGTGCTTTGAAACTTAACTATGTAAGTATATACTTTGGCAGAAATGAGAGGCAGCTTGTACTGCACAAGGTACCGGAGGCTGAGGGAGAGGAAGGCAGCAAGAAAATACGGAGCAAGACAATTCTCTGTTGCTTTGAATTTCTTATTGTTTACCTACTTCTGTGAAACTCATGCAGATTATGTGTAACACTATCACACTTGGTGTATTACACTCACTTTGCAAAGGCACATGTCTCTACAAGATATAAAATGTGAAAAATCATAGAATCATAGAA
>NW_010260622.1:0-852 GCF_000690775.1 Eurypyga helias
GAACTCGCCTCGGGAGCAGGCAGCATCCCCCCGCCGGGGTCTGAGCGGGTCTGCTTTGTGTCACCCCCTGTCCCTGAGCACCCCCCGTCCCCGCTGAGTGGCAAAGTGGGGCGCTGGGCCCTGCTGTTGTCCCTAGAGCCACCCTCGGTGTGCAGTGACCCGCCTGGGCACGTCACCCCCGCGCTGGCTGCTGCTTCGTGTCACCGGGGGCTTCGCGCCGGGAACTGGGTTACGCTCGGAGCGGGGCTGCGGCACCTGTCGAGGTTGGGCTGGAAATTGCCTTCAGAGCGCCAAGGCTGCCTGGCATGGGGCCTGGCAACAGGGAAGGGCTCGGATCTAACAAGGCCAAGGGCCAGGTCCTGCACCTGGGTCGGGCAATCCCAGCACAAGGACAGGCTGGTGGAGAGTGGATGGAGAGCAGCTCTGAGGAGAAGGACTTGGGGGTGCTGGGGGATGGAAAGCTGGGCATGAGCCGGCCGTGTGTGCTGGCAGCCCAGAAAGCCAACCGTGTCCTGGGCTGTATCCAGAGCAGCGTGGCCAGCAGGGCGAGGGGGGGGATTCTGCCCCTGGACTCTGCTCTGGGGAGATCCCACCTGGAGTGCTGCGTCCAGCTGTGGGGCCTCAGCATCAGGACACAGACTTGTTGGAGCGAGGCCAGAGGAGGCCACGGAGATGTTCCAGGGGCTGGAGCCCCTCTGCCATGGGGACAGGCTGGGAGAGTTGGGGGTGTTCAGCCTGGAGCAGAGACGGCTCCGGGGAGACCTTATAGCACCTTCCAGTACCTGAAGGGGCTACAAGGAAGCTGGGGGGGGGCTTTTCCCAAGGGCCTGTAGTGACAGGACAAGGGGTAAC
>NW_010260622.1:1050-1678 GCF_000690775.1 Eurypyga helias
TGGGTTGGAACTGGATGGCCTTTAAGGTCCCTTCCAACCCAAACCGTTCTGGGATTCTATGATATCTGGAAGGTCCCTTTGCGATGTGTTGCTAGAGCTAAGGGATAACCCCAGGGCAACCAGTGTCCCTGCTCAGGCCCCCCTGCCTGCCTTCAGACGGTCCCAAACCCTCATGAAGCAAACCATGAACACCCAAACCCAGAGGATTACGGATTTTCCTGTGTTTCACAGTACCGCAGAGCAAGAAATCCAGCAGGCATCCAAGAATTGACTCAGCCAAGCCCTAAGGGAGCTTCCCATCTCACACCCATTAAATTCACCTGAGACCAGATTTAATCAGGAAATGCAGAAAACTCGTTTTTTCCCCTTCCTCCAGCAAATGGTCCTTAGCTGATAACGGCTCTGGGCCCTCTCTGGACACCATCTCTCCACTGACGGTGGCCCGGGAGCAACATGCGCCCTGTTGAAAGATGCTTCATTGATTGCTGAACTTTCACTGTCCCTGCTCAGAGAGCCAGATCTGGGAGCTGCTGAAGGCAGCGGGAGTTGGGCAGGAGGAGCCTGACAGGAACGGGCTGATGAGAGTCACTTAGCAGTAGCCGGTGTTGATGCCAAAGGAGATTCCTGC
>NW_010260622.1:1701-10518 GCF_000690775.1 Eurypyga helias
GGAGGTGGACTGCATGGGACCCACAGCTGCGTGGGTCACAGGGATGTCGCTTGCTGCAGATTCCTCCTTGTCCAGCGTTACTTTGTTCTCCCTGTCACTGTGGCACGAATCAAACCCCAAACTCTCTTTTCTCCCTGGATTCTGCAGCTGGGGCTCTTGCACCAAAGCCGAGCATGAGCAAGTGTCACTGACTCCAAGGAGAACTTACTTCAGGGGTTGGAGGGTTTCCAGCTGTTCCCCCCACCCCATCCCAGCATCCTTCCTCTCTCCCAGAAGGCAACGACCTTCCCCTGCTGCTGCCATCCCTCGCGTCGCTGCCGGCTTCTGCCTGCCGCGCTGCCTGACTCCAGCACTTCATTAGCACCAATTTGCTCTCGTCACACTAAGTGGCAATGACTCGGGAGAAGAGTAAGGAGAATGGAGCAGCCGGGAGGACTCCCAGGGCACCTCTGCCCGGCCCTGCCTTGCACCAGGCAGGTGGTCCAGTCCCAGGCCATGCTGGCAGCATGAACACTGAGCAGCTCGTGACGGTGGTGGCCTCCACTGGGACAACCTGCAGTCAACCCTGGTCCAAAAAAAGGCTTAGGAAGGGAGTAAATGGGAGAAATGGGGGCAGCAACTTTGCCAGCAGGCTTGAGCCCGGTTCACGTGAGTGCTGGGGAGAGCAGAGTGGGGCACCAGGTCTCTCTTTACAAAAGTCTCCAGAGACACGGGTGAAAAATCAGTCCTCTGCAGAAAGGAAATGATTTTAACAACAAATCCGCATTTTTAAGTCATCTGAAACTGTTCCTGTGTCCGTGAGAGGGGTCTGATGCAGCTGGCTCGGACCAGGGCTGTCTGTGGCAGGGCCAGCAGCAGCTTACCTGGACAGGACAGGAATTAAAAAGGGCAGAGGTGGAGGGCTGGAGCCAAGCACACCTGCAGCCACCACAGCTTCTTTGTGTCTCTTCCCCCGCCCTCAGACCAGATGAACTCATCTGCTTCAGCGCTGGAAAAGCTGAAAATAAGAAGCCAGACAAAGCTGCAGAGGTGCAGGAGGGGCAGAACGAGGCACCTCACAGGGCTGGCGATGCTCTACTGCTGGTTTGGGTGGCACGGCTGGTCTGCCGGCCCCACCTGAATCCCACTCTTGGGAGGGACCATCGTCACCCGAGCGGAGGACCAAGGACTTGTGCTGTCACTTCCAGTCCCTTCCCTGCGCCTGCCAGCCTGCGCTGCTCTGAAAGCCTCTGGGCTGCTGGGGAACGGGCCGGGGAGGTGGGTGCGGGCGAATGGTGATGCCTCGCAGCCCCTTACGGCTGGATCGGAGCTGCTCGCTGGATTGAGTCACGGAAACCCTTCACAAGGAAGATGCGCCCAGCAACGCAGAGGCGAGCGCTTTGTCTCATCTCATCTCCTCATTTGCAGCATTCAGAGGAAGATTTAATTTGCTGGGCTCGGGGAAGCGGCTCACCCTGCAGAGCGCTGGCTGCATACCAATGACCAGGGGCTCTCCCCGGCCTCGGGGACTCATCCTCCGGCAGCTGCCAGGGACACACGCAGGGAAGCCTGTCGCCACCGAGGCAGGGTCACGTGGCACAGGGACATGCACGGGGCCAGGAGCTTTGGCTGGATCATGTCACTCTGACCCAGCAGGACTGTGAGGCTGCAGCTCTGCAGACTCATCGCAGCTCCTAACCACATCTTGGGCTCTGGATGGCCTCTGACGCACCGTTTTCCAAACCTGTGGGTTTCTAGAGCGGAGCAGTTTTTACTACAGCGTGGTTCAAAGCTGTCGGATGCTGTGGGACCACAGCGGTTAAATCCCTGCAGGTTTTGGAGCCCAGAAGGTTGGATTTTTTTATTGCGTGCTGCTGAAGTCTGGGGGATTGCAGGGTTGCAGCCTTGCGTTTGCAGAGATGAGCAGCGCAGGGCAGGCTCCGGCCCAGTGGTTGTGTGGGTGACACTGCATCTCCTTTGTCTGTTCGTCACTTTTTGGAATCAAATGAAGTTTCAGCCAAAAAAAAAAGGCAAAAAGACGTTGGGTTTGGTTTTTGAGCACTTGTTCTTCCTGTGTTGTACACTGCTGACTCTCCATCAGCACTGCATCTTCCTGGAGACAGAAGACTGGAGTTTCTGCTGGAGAAGTCTATTTGTCACAAATCTCTTCGGGCTCTTTTCCTACAATGTAAAGAAAAGTCAAACAAACCTCATGCAGTTACTAGGTTGCCCCAGCTTTGAGCATCCTGCCCGGCCCAGCTTTGGTCCAAAGGATTTCTGGTTTGTAGATGGGACCCCCGATCTCTAGTCCAGACTCTGCTACAGCTTTGGGGGAACAGATGCCATGAGGTTAATCCAGCTCAGGATCAGATATCGCTCTGCTGTGGCAGGTACGGGGCTCATCCCAGTTCGCTCAGAGCTGCAGCCCCTGAAACCTTCTAGAATATCAGGACAGGGTCCAAACTAGTAGCACCCAGTGCACCCCCCTGCTCTGTGAAAGAGGTTGAGGTCCTTCTGTCCCTTCAAGGAGAGGGGAAACTGAGGCAGTCCAGGGACTAGATCCACCTCGAAGGCATGAAGAGAAGGCAGCTATGCTCAGGGCTGCTTCCCACCAGGTGCCCACCTGCCTGAGTCCCTTCTGCACCGAAGAATCCTGTCCCGACCTGGCTGATCACATCCAGGTACCACCTCTCCATCCCTTCCTCCACCTGCCTTTGAGTCCCTAAATGCTCCTTGGTCCCTTTGCACCGCTGCGAGTCGATTTGACAGGGAGAAAAAGAGAAAAGCTGGTGGTTTTTTTTTTTTTTTTTTTTCCTCCTAACCTCGCTTACAGCCAGCATGCTGGCTCTGAAAGCCCCTGGCTGTCTTTTGTGATTTCAACAAATCACCAGCACTTAAGCAAAGTGGGCAGAAAATTACAGGTTGTATTGCAAGTGAATGGAGAGGGAGAGCACGCTGGGGCTGAGAAAACAGAGGTTTGCGGGTATAATAGAGAAACCAGTGCCTGGCAGGCTGCGGAAGCCTGCAAAGCCATCAGGTATTAGTTAAATGCTTCACGGAGTTCACGCTGCGAGGCATAATCGCAGCTCCTGAACAGCAGCCATTTGATTGTCTCTATTATGTCCCTTTAGAAATGATTTGGGAGATATTTTGCTTTGAGCTGTCAAGGTTAAGTCAAGGAAAACGTGTTCCCTCCGACATAAGTCTCCAGGGAGGCAGAAACCCTCAGCAGATGCCCTCAGGGGAGGCGGGTGGGATGCCTCTGCTTTCAGGGGTCTTTCCTCCTGCCTTTCCCCCGAGGTTCCTCCTTGCCTTTGCTCCCTGTGGTTTTTCCGCAGCCAGGTTGGCTACCTTAGGGATGAAGTACCTCTAGGATTGCGAGCCCGGAGTCTGGAAGGAGGGGGTTCTGTGCCATCACCCTGTCCCACTGCGTCGGGCATTCCCTCATTCCCACTCCAATTGTTCATAGAATCATAGAATCACAGATTGGTTTGGGTTGGAAGGGACCTTAAAGATCATCTAGTTCCAACCCCCCTGCCATGGGCAGGGACACCTTCCACTAGACCAGGTTGCTCCAAGCCTCATCCAGCCTGGCCTTGGACACTTCCAGGGATGGGGCATCCACAGCTTCTCTGGGCAACCTGTCCCAGTGCCTCCCCACCCTCTCTGTGAAGAATTTCTTCCTGATATCTAATCTAAACCTCCCTGTTTTCAATTTGTACCCGTTACCCCTTGTCCTATCACTACAGACTCTTGTAAAAAGTCCTCTCCCAGCTTCCTTGTAGCCCCCTGCAGATGCTGGTGAGCTGCAATGAGGTCTCCTCGGAGCCTCCTCTTCTCCAGGCTGAACAAGCCCAACTCTCTCAGCCTGTCCCCATGGCAGAGGGGCTCCAGCCCTCTGAGCATCTTCATGGCCTCCTCTGGACTTGCTCTAACAGGGCCATGTCCTCCTGATGTTGAGGGCCCCACAGCTGGACGCAGCACTCCAGGTGGGGTCTCCCCAGAGCAGAGTCCAGGGGCAGAATCCCCTCCCTCGCCCTGCTGGCCACGCTGCTCTGGATACAGAGAAGCTGTTGTTGTCGGCTGGTTTCAGCCAAGCCTGGCTGAGCTGTGGAGATCTCGGACGTGCGGGTGATGTGACATGAGCTGCGGAGAGATGGAAAGAGGAAAACCCCCACTGGGGGTGAGCTCAACCCCTTACTGGCCGGCAGAGCATCCCCCTCACCATGCAGCGCCCCAGTCCATCTCTCCCACTGTTGGTCCCAGTACCGCCAGAGTCTTCTATGCCCCAGGAGGAGCAGGACAAGCCAGGGAATAAACCCCGTGCTTTGGGCATTTCCTGGGGAGATAACGCTGAGGCCGGGGTGGAAGGGCCCTGAGGGGTGTCCCTGTCCCCATGGACTGTGGCCAGTCCTGGAGACCCTGAGGGATGTCACCAAAGAACAGCATTAAACTAAAAATGAGTCTTTGGGGCCTTGGGACTTGGAAAAAAGGGATTTTTGAAGGACAAAGAAAACCCCTAACCCTATGCTGACCTGGGTGGGCATCAGAGCTGTGCCCCCAGCTGCCCCCTGGCCCTGGCTCCTACTGCCTGTGGGGACACGGGGAAGGCCACCGCCAGCCTGCCTGGGAAAGCAGCGCCCGGGGGACGGGGAATAGGAAAAAGATCCTCCATCGGGGGGTTGATGGCCGCCGTAAATAGATCTGACCAGCGTCACTATTGATTTCTGTTGTGCAGAGCTGTAATTAGATTGAACTGGGGAAGAGGGTGTTGGGCTGCGTCAGCAGAAAAAGAGATTAATAAATAAACACACAAGCAACAGGAAATGTGGGATGTGGCCAGCGTCATCGTCGGAGGCCAAAAATAACTGGGGGATCAAGGGGTGCAGAGCAGGGTGTCACCTCTAAGCTATACTCGGCACCGGTTTTAAGGCTGGATCACAGTTTTACCAGCACGACCCTGATGGTTAGTGTTTGTCTCAGAGCTTGGAATTATTAATGGGCGACTGGTTTGTAATAATTGCTCCTAAAAATTGAATGGGGTGTGGGACCTGTGAGGTTGAACAGCTGAAACGCTGGGCCTCAGGCCGGCTGTCCAGCACTGCTGCTGGGAATGGGTGCTGGCAGGCAGGAGAGCAAGAGGACAACCTGGATCCCAGTGGCTTTTCTAGGGTTACAGGGGGTCAGCACATCACCCCCCATGTCCCGTGGGGTCTGGGTGTGCTTACACATACCCACACACATCTGTGTGTACCTGGTGTGTACGTGGTAGGGACACATATTGCCACCCGCGCTGAGCAGAGGCCGTGCTCACAGGGAGCGTGTGAGGTGCCCACCATGGACGTGAGGTCCCACCCGCCCCACCAGGCCGGGGCCAGAGCTGAGCATGCTGGGGGGAGGCCAAGAGGGCGCGCGGTGGGTGGGCGAGGGGTTTGGCAGGGCGAAGTCGCACTGCTCCGAATGTGCACGTATGGTGTGTGGGGGAATTTTTCTGTTTGTTGTTTGGTTTGGGGGGGAGTTTGTGGGGTTTTTTTTCTTTTTTTTGTAATTTGTGTCTGGAAAAAAGTCAAATTTTCTATAAAGGCTTTTTTTGTTTGTTCTTTTTGCAAGCATCTGATGGTCATAGGGTAGGTTTCCACTAAACCATTCTCTGCTGGCTGTTTGAGTAAGGTACCCCTGGGACAGGGGCCCCAAGTCCACCAGGGCTCAGACTGTCCCTTGTCCCTAAGCATGGTGGTTTGCAGCCAAACCTGCCTGGGGGGGAGAAGGGGAGGGGAAGACTCGCCACTAACCATCTTTACCAGGGACATCTGATTTTGGCTGAATGTGGTAGCTGTGCCAAGCTTGGTGCCTCCTGTGCCCTGCCCCAGGGCGAGCAGAACCGATGGCTCACCCCAGCCACATGGGGATGGGCAGGGACTGAGCCCTACAGCCGGGAAAATGAGGCTAAACTTGTTGGAAAACTTGTCTGCTTCACTGAGCTCTAGATCTCCCCAGCTTTGGGTGGAAGGGGTGGATATCATCCTTCTCCTAGTTCAAGGTGATGTAAAGAGGAGTCATAGTGCAGGCCAGGTGAAGGAGAGTCAGAGGAAGACCTTGGTTATTCTCTAGTGAGGGAGAAGTGACTTCAAACACCCCGTTACACCTAGGCTACACAGCTGCCTACCCTTTTACTCAGCCTGCCCATGAGGGTGCATTTGTATGGCAGGCAAGTAGTTAGCCTGAGGGAATACCTGTCCTGTCAACCCACTGCTGTGGCAGCGGCATTCAGCCTTGGCCTCTGGCCCCTCCGAGGTCTGTGCACCAGGTTGAAGAGGTCCCCGGAAGTGCCGGAGAGAAACAAGTTGATATCTGTCATCCATCAATGTCCCGACAGCAAATGTCTTCAAAGGACCTGGGCCCACCCTGCAAAAACCTTTGGAAGATCTGAACCAAGAAACCCCAAAGGCTGAAAACTGCTGCTGTCTTAGGGCAAGAGTGGCACTTTCCTTGGGAAGTCTGTAGCCCACAGTTTCCCAACTCTTTTCTGAGCTTTCCAGGAGGAAACAGTATGTCCCCAGCCTTGGAGGGCCAGATCCATGCCTTGCCTTGCCCATAGGCATCTCATGCTCCCACAGTGCCCGCACATGTCTGGCCAAGTCCTGAGCAGCCAAATCCCTGAGGAGCCTGATCTGACCTTGACAGCTTCGAGGGCCCTGCTTTGAGTAGGGACTAGACCAGCAACCTCCACTGACCTCAGTTATTCGGTAATTTTCTAGACATATTTCATAGTAGAGGGTGCCTTTTCTCACCACTTCCCCCACCAGCACACTTGATATTCCTGCATTTAAGATTCACATCTTTAACAAAAGGTGTGTAGTCGCCTCCCTCCCTCCCTTGCACGCAGCATGGAGGTGTCAGGTGGCTTTCCCGGCTCCCAGCAGCCCATCCCTGTGTGATAGCACCTCTGTCCTCACCTACCACTGAGGCCAAATGTGTAGAAAAGGCTTTTAATTTGGTGCTGGCTCAATCAACACATGTGCATGGTAGCAAAAACACACAGGGCAGACTGAATTGCCTGGAGCTTCAGGTGTCTCAGGCTGTTCTCCAGCCTCCGGAGGCAAGAAAACCCCTTCCCAGAGCAAGTGGAACCACAGAGGGTCCTTCTGGGCTGTCTGCTGTGGGACATGGTGGCTGCAGACTGGCCTTTTCACAACATCCCTGTTCTCAGCTCTTCTCTGCATTTCGGAGCTGGCAGCTGGATGGGACAGCCAAGAGACACAGGTTCCCTGAGTCCTCCAGCGAGATCCACAGAGGTGATGAGGAGGCAAGGGAGACCATGCCAGAGTGCATGGAAGGAGGGAAGCTGATGGATGACCCCCAAAATTTAGGGATGGAGCAGCTCCCAATAGCCAAGCTGTAGGAGCAGATTCAGCCCAGGAGTTCCCTTGGTCTCTAGTCTGAGGCTCAGCTGGAGATGGTGAGATGGGGCTTTTCCTGGGGATCTGAGGAGGTGATGGGTTTCACCCAGGCTTCTTCATACTGATATCGCAAGAGGCTGTCTTTCCATCCAAGCAGACACTCAGGAGGCACAGGAAGGAAAAGGAGGAAGGTAGTAGCCTAGGGAGCAGTGGGCAACAAGCCAGCACGTTTACTGGAGGGAAGGGCCTGATTTTTTTGGGGGCAGCCAGGCAACCTGCAAGCAGGCCAGGGTGGTGAGCACCAATTAATGGCCCTGTTCTCTCTTTTGAACATCTAGCTTGCAAACGCAAAGAGCAAGAGCAGCAGAAAGACAGGAGCCTGCAGCCCAAGAAGCAGCGGCTGGTCTTCACGGACCTCCAGCGCCGCACCCTGATTGCCATCTTCAAGGAGAACAAGCGCCCATCCAAGGAGATGCAAATGACCATCTCGCAGCAGCTGGGCTTGGAGCTCAATACCGTCAGCAACTTCTTCATGAATGCCCGCCGGCGGTGTATGAACCGCTGGCAGGAGGAGCCAGGCACCAACCCCGGAGTCCCCTCTTCTTCTACAAGCACTTTCTCCAAAGCATGATGTCCCCCAGCCCTCCCTGCCCCTTCCCAGACATCCTCCTCATGACAAAGCCAACCCCAGACTCACACACATGGCCCGAGCCGACCGGGGTGGGTGCTTTTGGATGCTGTGGGTCCTTCAGCCTGCCAAACCCTCAGCCGGGCATCCCCCCTGGACATGGGCCTTGTGCCCCATCCTGCTGCCATGTCCTCCCAGCTTATGGAGCAGGGAAAGGGTTTGTGACCCTTGGGTCAGCTCTGTCCCCAGGAGGGCTTGGAGGAAACCTGTGGGGAGTGAGGGATGACATAGGATGGAGAGAGAGAGGGCAAGGTGCTGTTTGGAAGCATCCCTGGTCTTTGAGGACCACAGAACCTTGTCTTCACCTCCCCACCATGGTCTCTGGGGAGAGAGGCACCCCCTGACCTCCCCAACCTTGATCTTGGCCGCAGCCACCCTTACTGCTCCCATGGTAGAAGGGTAAAGGTGGGGGAGAAACAAGAAGTGTAGTCATGGGATTGGGCTGTGGCACAACCCCACTGAACCAGGGCCAAACTCCTGTGGTTCAAAGGGGGAGGAGCAGGGAAAATGCTCCTGTGTGGCTGGAGGGTGACGTCCGGCTCCTGCCAGGTCTCTGGCTGCTGAAGGTTTCACCCCCTCGAGGTGCACTGGGGATCCCCAAGGCAGCCAGACCCTCTCTGCCATTGACACAGGGGTATTTCCCCTCCCCTGAAGGTTTGGAAAACCCAGTTGGGTGCATTCCTGTAGCCCCAGTCTCCTCTACAGGCATCTTCCTCTGCCTCCCCCACCCCAGACATCCCCAAGAGCATC
>NW_010260623.1:0-16455 GCF_000690775.1 Eurypyga helias
CATCCCACTGGGGGAGGGAGGAGGTAAGTGAACAGCTCTGTGGTGGTTATTGCTGGCTCGGGTTGAAGCACAACAGTGAGAAAGGGCTGCAGGAAACCTTGTTGGGGTACATCTGCCTCTGTGGGCTTGAGCTGCATTTCAGCTCCAGCCCTCGCCCCTGGTCCTTACTCGAACTACGATGCAGCTCTGCTTATGCCTTCCCACATCTTTCCCCAATCCACCCAGCTTGGCCTCAGAGCTGCTGCACCCCCATGGCTGTAGTCACAGTCCCCAGCCTGGCTCTGCTTGCTGCCTCTGTGGCAGTGGGATGGGGCTGTGGGGAGTGTTCCCTGTCCTGACCTGCCCCACTGCTCCCCTACCCATCCCAACAGCTCTGCACCCTGACCCTTTCTCCTGATAGCTAAGTCACTGCTTGTGTGCAGAGGCATTCACAACAGCTGTATATACATATAAAAAAAAAAAAATCCAATTAATTTTATTCCCTTTTTCACTGTGGAAATAATTCTCAGTCAGAGATCAAGAGAAAAAAACATATTTGTAACCATTAGTTTAATCACTGGCATGGCAGCTGTTCTATGGATCTGTGGTACGTTTAAGCCTTGATTCTGTAAATACTTACATCCGCACATCCTACAAGTGATTCAACTGCATGGATGTAAGATCTGTGTGTGTGTATATATATCTGTGTATACATAAATGTGCGTGTATATATAAATGCCTATCTGTGTAGGAAGTGGACCTTGTTCCATGGAGAATATATTGCCTAACTGGTCCCAGGCTAATCTGTGCAGATATTTTAAGCTCATTTTGCTTGATGGCAGATGGAGACAAGGTAGCTTATAACATTAATTTCTTACTGGATCTCATCTGACAAAATCCCCAGTTACTTTAGTCTCACATGAACCATTATTCTTTAGTAGATACGTGCCTAATAAGCTTAAATTCTGAAAATGAATATTTGCACTTACTAATATCAAGGGAGAGTTAAAATCAAACATGCTGCACAGTCTTCTGGGAAAGCCAGCATTAAAGCACTGTTTTCAATAATCAATAAGTCAACCAAGCAAATCTCTAGACTGTTGTTACAAGGGGATCTGTCATCACGCAAAGCGAAGATTTGTCTGAGAAACCGCTAAGTAAATGCTTCTGTCACTTAGTCATGTGGGTTTGGTAGGGGGGTTTTTTTGGTTTGTTTGGTGTTGGGGTTTTTTGGGTTTTTTGTTTGTTTGTTTTTTGGGGGTTTTGGGGGTTTTTTTGTATTGTGAGCTGCAGATTAAAGTGCAGGCACACACAGGTTTGTTTTGCATTTCAAACAGAGACAGCGTCTGGACCAAAGCATTCGTACATAGTCCCCACCAGCTTTGATTGGTTTAAGGATGGGAAAGTACCCTCTACATTCCCCATCTAAAACTCTTCTTTTATTGCTCCTTCTCCCTTTTCCTTCTGTCTTCTGCATTTTGTATCTCTCAGTATTAAAATGTTAGGAGAAATTTACTTGATGCTTTTACAGGCGATCAAACAAATAAATGGTCTTATACCTCACTGGTCTGTATCCACCTGTGACAATTAATACTCCCCGAAAGGGACTTCACTCCCCAATAAATGTCCAAATGTGTAACAAGAACGTGAGATATCTACCTGCAACAGTATAATAGTTTTCTTACAGAATGTATCAGAAACCACTTACCAGAAAATAATAAAGTCACAATATAATATGAAATTGAGCTTCATTGCTCCAAACAAAATGCATTCTGTGCTGCACTGTTTTTTGCTTTTATGGATGTGCTTGCTCATTTCCTAATTTTGTTTGAATATGCGGTTGGGACCTAAAATCCTTGGTAGCCAAGTAACTGCCCCAAAGAGTCATGTTTGGAGGCTCAAACATGCATGTTAAGATTCCCTGCACCTCCCCTTCCCCCCACCCTCCCCCCAACATCGGCATTTACGTTCCTTTCTACTGCTGCTGAGATTTGCCTGTGTCTCGGAGGGAATATGAATGACTCACTGTTTATCGATAAAAAATCCTTTTCCATTCTGTAAACCATCTCTCTCTTTTTGGACATCCTTCCCAGCAAATGTGGCAGGTGCTATGGTGAGAGAATGGAGATGCAGCCAGGCTGCTAATGAGAGGGTGCCCTTCCGAGGGCTGCTTCCAATTCTTGGACACATCCGCAAAATGATCAGATGAACAGGGTGGACCCCAGCGGAAAACACAAACTCTAGGATAAAAACCATGTGTTTTATGCCGATGGGTTGGGTCTTTGTGTAGTTGAAAACAGACCTGCTTGTAGTTGTGACAAACACTGTATGTAGGGCAGTAGTATAAGCACATAGCATCCATGGATATTGTGGCACAAAAGCAACAGGTTCAAGGATGGAGGTGGGCAGTCTCTCCCCTTCCAGGAGATATGGGGGATCAAAGTTTGGGCAGCAGCACTCCCATCGACACGTAGCACTGTAACATCTCTTGTGATGGTGCTGGTCTGAAACATTTTTCCCACTATCTTTTTCCCACTCATCATCTAGCCTTACCTGATGGTTTTGCAGTGCTGGCATTTATCAGTGTCTACTTGTACCCCCTTCCCATTCTGCTTTATCTAATCTTTGTACAGAAGATACAAGTCCTCCTTTCCATGACCTTTTTCTTTCCCTTGTCTTATTAACAGCTAACTACCCTCATCAGAAAAGGCTAATTCCTTTATACTGGCAAGGCCAGGGCCTCTTGAAATCAAAGGTGAAACTCCCATTGACTTCAGCTGGAGGAAAAGTGGCTCAGTGTAATCAAAGAACTTGTGGAGAAAAGCAAAACAGAAGGCAGAGATTAAGTTCAGCCTATGACAAACTCAAAAATGGTCAAAAGCTTACAGAGAGCTCAAACCTTCCTAGATATTCATGTAACATCCAGGATGACATGGCTACCCTCGGGACTGAAGCCTGTTACAGCTAGCGCCCACCCCTATAAATACTGATTGTCCAATTATAATGCTTCCTTCACACCCGGAATGTGTGGGCACTGGGCTAGTCAGGCCCTGGTTGCAATACGAGTTTATTTTCAGTGACCAGTATTCATTGGTTGCTGTACGAATTTCCTCCTAACGTCGTAATTTCTGAAATGTGGCACTTTTCATTAAGATGACGAATGCTGACATTTGGCGGGATGTGGTATTGATCGCATCAAACTCTGCAATGATGGCTGGCAGCAGCAGAACAAGGCGGGAGCCAGCCGTGCCCGGCTGGATCCGGCGGCTTCCCTAGGGTCTGTTTTCATCCTGCAGCATAGTTCTGACTTACTGTGAATAAAATCACTTAAGAGGTAACACACTGATTTGCTGAACTGTCAAGTGAACTGTTCAAAGCAGAGGTAGGGCCAACTGACATAAATAAGAAGTGTACTGCTCTGAATGGCAGAAGTAACTCTCCACTGGTGGAAATCTTATTGCCCACCGCTACACAAGCAGGTTCAAGTGCTGAGCAGTTCCCACTGGGCGAATGAAAGAGTTTGGGGACCTTCTTGCAAGCACATGCTACAGGGAAACATTGCATGTTATAGTCCTGACTCTTTTTCTTGCTAGTGGATCTGGACATTATTTTCTAATTCCTCATAGTTCTTTCTAACATACTAACATATCAGGCCCTGATGAGGAATCCAAACAGGTGGTAATCCTCAGATATACTTGTCCTTGCAAAAACTCTACGTTAGAGTCCACTATTTTATGGAGAAAATGAGAGATCACCTTCTGTGCTCTAAGATATTTAACATCATGAAAGGCATGAGCAATTAGACTGCCTTCTGTTCAGGACATCTCGAATGGCCAAGGAAGAGAAATAGCTGTGGTGCCTCACATGAGGCCAGAGTAGCCAGTTTGTTTCCTTACCTAACTGCATTTTATCCAACATTTCCTTGCTGCTTCCTAATAAATGAGTGTAAGGTGTATATGTATATATGTGAGCTTAAAAGGCAAGAAAAATCTGCTAGAAAAAAAATGCAATACCATTCTTAATTAACAAAATTATTATTTTAAATAAAAGCTTTCTACAGTGCTGTAGAGATTTCAGAAAATAAGTCCTTTTAGGGAGATGTATCAGCTTCTGGATTGAATTTCTAAATGGTAGTTTTTATACTATTGAAAATAACTGGTCTTGTCCTCATCTAATGAGAGGGACCTCCTATATAAAACTCTTTGAGATCTATTTATGAAGAGTGCTGCATAAGAGACTAATATTGATTTTTATTTCTTAACTTTATGTATTTCTGGCAGTTACACCTCTTTTATTACCTTTAGATTGAATGACTAGGCTCTTAATATATTGCTATAGGTCTTTTTTCCAAATACCTCTTAGTCTCATTGCTATTTTCTGAATTCTTGTAATTTTACTCCTTTTTCTGTCTTTTTCTTTTCAAGCATGTAGAACTCTGGAACTTAAAAAGGTCCTCTGCAGAATAAGGAAATTATCTTCCTTAGAAGGAGATAAACACAAAGTTTAAGAATCAAAACTAGAAGAAAATAAAATGTGAAGGCCACAAATGAATTCACAATTCTGAAACTGTAGACCTGCCCTTTACCAAACCTTTACCTAATTCTTGTTGACTGATGATTTACTTCTCTATAATTTCTGCTTGTATTGCTACTGAATAAAATAGTATCAGAAGAGCTTGTGAAGGCAAATGCAGATATTTTAAGCATCATAAACCACACCTAAGAAAGGATGGAGAGAGTGATGTGCTTCTGTGAGAAAGCCCCTATGCTGAGCACGGTGGCCTCCAAGCATAGCCAACAATTTTCCCCAGGAGGATTTCTTTGGCATTTTCTCCCTTTCCTAAGTTTTGATGGCTGAGGCAGGTGGCCACAGAGGTACATGGTACCCCAGGGAGCCCAGAGCCCTGGCACTAGCCCTAGCAGCAAAGGCATTTGGGGTGGAGGGGAAGCAGCTCTGCACAATTCTGCTCTACTGGCAGCTGGAAACACTCTGACTTAGGGAGAGGAGTACTGAAGTGAACCAATTACAGGAAAAAAAAAATCCCAAACCATCCAAAATACAATCCCAAAGCTGTGATAACACTCAGTCACCCTGTCTCATTCAAGGATTAAAAAAGGGGAAAAGGGGAGGGAAATTTGCTTTTGAGGTATTTAGTTAAAAATTTCAAACAAGCGAGGCTTCTTTGCAAACTCTGAAATGGAAAAACTTTCTAAATATTTCATGGATCTGAGTCCCTGTTTAGCTGATTACTTGTTTAGAAACCAATTCTGTGAACTCAGCACCTGGGGATACCCGTATGAAAATATGGCCATACTGACTTCTGTGTTGCATACCAGTCAGTGAACAGGCATTGTATAGCCATTTCTCTTCCCCCTTATGTTTCCCCAGGGGCAAAAGCCAATGGTAAGGAGGTGCAGACCTACTTCTCAGTTGATCTAGACTGGCTTTCCAGGGTCGTACAGGAGGGCTCAATGCTTGTATCCCAGGCTTGACACGGATGTGCCTCTCACACATGCATGGGTCCCCAACCCTGTGCATTGCATTGCCTATGGAAACATTTGACTGGGCCAGCTGGTTTCGAAACTCCAAATATTGACTATTTGTCACTTTAAATGTGTGTGAAATGTTAGTTTCAGTGTTCTTTTCACACCTGCTTAAAAGCTACACCCTGCTAACAAGCGCTGTGCAGAGTCTGCATGGCTCACTGACCAACCCTGTGCTGAAAGTTGTTACAGCTATGCTTTTCAAGAACCAGTTACCCTCCCTACTTGGAGCAGTGATGGGCCCGTGCCTAGTTTCAGGCTAATTCTGGAGATTTGGCTACTGAGCCACAGTGAGACTGCTGTGCAAAGGCAACAGTTATCCACTGAAATAGGTTAGTTCTCCAACATGACCAGCAGCTTGCTTAATTCCCAGACATTGAGCTAATTGGATTGTCCAGATACAAGATACATCAATCTTTTGTATTCTTAGAAATAATTGTGGAATTACAACTTTCCCATAGATTTAGCAGTATCCTCCACCCTCTCTCTCTCTTCATTAAAAGAATTCAATCCTATTTCAGAAGATAACCTTGAGAGAATGAGGAAGGTATATGCTCTGCCTCTATCTTAATAAAAGTCTGATATGAAGGTTTAATTAGGAGAGAGAAAATAACCAGGAATGAGCACAGGATTTAAAGCAAAATAGACCTTGTATAAGTGAAGTAAGAATCACAAATCTGATTCAAAAGGCCCCCCTGCAGAAAGAGAGCAGAGTTTCTCACTGAAGCTTGAGATGATATCTGCCATAGCTGTTTTCCATTTTCCAGCTGTGGTGGCAATTCTTGTCCACACTTTACCCTTCTTGGCTTACAACGCTAAGAAACGCTAAGAAATTTTTTTTACAGTGTGTCTCTTCTTCAGACTTTGTGCATTTTCTTTCTTTTCTTGTGGTGTTGTGGTCCTAAGGATCTGCTATTAGGCATTTTTTATGAGATTCAAACACCTGCTGTTCCCACTAGTCCACCTCATAGCCCTTCTGTTGCATTACAGTAATAAACAAAGGAGAAGCTACTACATCTGCTGTGTTACCCTTCTATCTTCTGCTAGGGACACAAATATTTTCTGTAAATTGACATACCAAAGCAAAAAGTGGAGGGAAGTAAAGAATGGAGAAACTTGAGTTGCCTGATCTGACAGTATCTGTCTTCTGGGATGATTTTGGAGTATGCTTGTTTCTTTATGCATGCGTATATTAAACCTCTCCCACCTCAGTATGTTTAACTGTACAAATCTCTGGAAAAAAAGTTTTATTAAGTATATTATACTGAAGGGATTTCAAAGCTCAGAAAGTGAAACCCAGCTATCCTGTTTATTCATAGATGTATCCTTCCCTTGAGCTTCTCAGGTTTGGCAGTAGACTTAACTGCAAGAGTCCTAGAAAACAATTCTCTCTCACTTCATGCGGCAGGTGCAACGCTGAAAATATACCGTTTTTCATGGAGGTGGTCTTGAAGGTATGCAGGTATAACTGTATGCTTAGTCAACCATTACTTCCTCTTTTGAGGGTTTTAGATTCAGGCTTATAAAATCTCATGTTGTTAGGATATGTTTATACTCTAATTTGAGTCTAACAGCACTATAGTCACATCTTAGTACAGCACTGAAGATAATGAGAAGCTATTATTGGGATTCCTACATCCTGCTACAATAATGCAAATATATTGTTGGGATTCCTAGATGCTGCTACAGTAGAAATAAATGCTAAAAAAAACTATTTTAAATTTATCTTTGGCTGACAGACTAGTTTGAAAATGTGGTTAGCCACTGAAGGGGATGTTTTTCCCAAGCTAGATTTATCTGTTTTAAGGGAGAAGTTTTAAAAGCCAGCAAAATATTCCCAGGATAATTCACACACAGCTGACTGAATAATTCATCATGAATAATGTATTTAGATTTTGCCTCTCTCTTCATAAGGAGATTAGGATATTCTCAGATACATTCATTATTCACACTAATACTAGGTTTTGTCACTGTCCCCCACCACGGGCTCTATTCTGTCACCTTTACTCAAGTTGAGTAGAGCTTTCTGCAGGGAGTCGTGCTGATTTTAGTGGCAGTTCCTGCACAGCTTGGTACAGGAGAGAGCATCTGGACGCAAGTGAATAGGTTACAAGCAGTTGTGAATATTTGATAGCTGTACTTTGAATCTCCTCCTGTATAAGATTGCTATGCAAATCCTAGGAGATACTTTTGTTTGCTCTTGTAATTAACCATCGCAACCCCAATTTATTAAACCTACAATTCAAATTTTGATTGCAGCTGAGAGGCAAGCTAACATCTTGCTTTCCATGAGCAGTGGAGCTTAGCTTCGGACACTTTGCTGTTTACAGAAAGTGAACACAAAAGATCAAGAGTAAAGGCTAAAAGAAAGGTGCTTCAGTGTGTAGTCATTCAGAATTTCTCGTTACGAGCGTTGCTTCTGGAGACTGCCCACAGGCATTTTTTCAGCACTGGGAAAATGCATTAATTACCACTGTACCTTCCAGTTCTCTGCGACTGCACTTCATTCTGGCAAATATTTTTAATAACAGAGCTGGCCTTTGGCTGAGCAGATGAAGCTTCCTTCTCAACTTCCAGCAGCAGTGCCTAAAGGTAGAGCTACAAGCGTGGGTCTGGGTACACCCCCACTGCATTACACCCTCCCCCATGCGCTGCGGCTACCAGTGCCACCCTGCTTTGCAGAAGAAACTTCAGCCCGGTGGCTCTGTGGGCTGGTGTTTCCTGCTCCCTGGCTGTCTCTGCTCCCAGGTCACCTCCTGTGCCTCCCACCCAGCTACGGCTTGAAAACTCCACTCAGCAACCCTGTTTTGGTTGTCAGTTTTGTGTTTTATTGCTAACTGTGGTGTGTTGAACTGAATATTTTGTTTTTCCAAAAGAAAAAGGATGACTTTTTCCTAAAAATCATACTGTGTCTTCCAACGATTGGGTCAGAAAATCTCTCTTTCAGCACTCTGCCAAGATGTCTCATTCTGCCTATGTCAAAAACAAGAGCTACCTGAGAACAGAAGATTTTGACCTAGATACACTGACATAGAAGTGTAAGATGTTTATGTAGGAAGATTATCCAATATTTTATACACCTACATTTCCCCCACATGGGGAAAATGAGCTACATGAAATGTTCTGCCAATGTGAAGTAGAAAACCTGTGACAAACCCTTTGGAGCGAAGTGCCGTGCCTCCGACACGTGGATTATAGTCTTCTGTAAGATGGACAGAGGGCACCTTATTCATACACCTATTTGCAGGAGAGAGGCTTGCAGTGCCTGCACTAGAAAGTGGTTGCCTGGTTTTATTAAAGTGCAAGCCAGCTTGGAGTTGGCAGGTTTAGAGTACTTTGAAACCGGTCCAATACTTAATTTGATGGACAGGGTTAGAATAAGGCAGTTTAGTCAGTGACAGTAAAACAAATACAAATAGTCTCCTGGCTCTCTGATGGTGTTTACAAGAGCATTAAAATGATTTCCCACTAATGATACACAGTTGTAGGGATTGCAGCACTATATCATGAGCATAATGCTGCTGCCACTGTGGTGCGGATCTAGGGAGATCCAAGCCAAAATGCCAGCAGAGGAATTGGGCAATGCACAATAACCGGAATGGCAATCCAGCTAAATAGAGTCAAAGTGTTGCTGCTGCACTTTTAAAAAGATAGAAGATAAACACAGGAAGTATGCCTTCACATTGGCTTTGCCTGATGAAAGCGTCAGTGATGTATCTGTTAACTCTCTTCCTGCTATAGGTAGTTCTGGTTTTAAATGCATCTCCTATTTGAATAAACTAAGAACCTCACTCCAAATCAGTTTCCTCACTTCTTGTGTTAATCCACATAGTGTTTTCTGTATAAAAGAGCTTTTATAATACACATTTAGATTCAGAAGGACATTACAGAGCACTTGCAGATTTACTAATTTAAGCTTGGCACTATGATTTATTTTTAAAGAAAGTTTGAAGCTTGCTTTTCTGAAACCACTACATTTTTTCCTTGAATGAAAGGCAAGAAAACAATGTTCGGGAAGTACTTTTACACACATACATTTTGCATAAATACTGCCTCAGAAAGTAGAGCATTTTATATTTACCCTCTGGGCCTTTTCTCCACTATAATGCAAGTTATCCTGTGACAGCAGTGCCCTTTTTCCTTGCGCACACCAGCACTCATCTGCTACAGTGGGAACACAGAAGCCCCCAGTTTCCTTTTGTTCAGGACAGAAGTTGTGTTAACCTTGCAAACGCGGTGAATGTCAAATCGGTAAACTGCTGACTTGCCTAGCATCTGTCTTTTCAGCCTATTTATGCCATAGCTGGATGTTAAAGAGCACCGTAAACCACTTATGATTTGACCCATTCTGTGCAAATGAAGCAAAGTCTGCAGATAAAACACAAACCATCATTCTGGATGCAGATCACTCCCTTAGTATTTTAATGAAAGATGAACAATAAAGCCTCTTTTATCTCATTAATGATCTACATATTATTCATATTAATAGAACTGGGCCCTGCAAACTCATCAGTGTCAGTAGATGTTGTGATACTGGCCTTGCTGTGAGTGTTTTATGGGTTATAAATTAAATTATCATTAGATATAGGTTTCAGTGGAGCTGCAGTGAAAAGCCCTCTCTTCCTCCTAGTTTTAAAGGCATTATGAGGCTATACTGATGCTGAAAACTGGGTGTCAGATGCAAAATTGGAATTGATGTGTGACTTGGAAGTTCAGATTTCATGGTGTTTTCTCTTGTGCCTTGTGCAGGTATTCTCTGTTTTTCTTGTTTCAGATTTTTAGTGTTATCTTGGGGTCTACTTTTCCCTGAAGACTGAATTTTTGAGAACCTTTGCAAACATGGTTGCTATGGAGGCTGTGAAGAGGAGATGTGGAGTGAGGGAAACATTTCAATTAAAATTACTAGAGCTTGTTCACATACATGATCCATTAACTTACCAAAAGAGATGATTGGATCACTGATGCCTCTAGGACAAACTAGCAAGACAAGGACTAAACAATCAATTTATTAAAAATTGTTATAAAGCTAAAGCATTCATAAGGCTTAAAAGATGATAAAAGTCAGATTGGCCAGGAATAGGAGATTTCAGAATTTAGGATTCCCTTTGTCTTCAACTTCACTGCTTTTAGGTTTGTAGTAAGTGAGCTGAATATAACTTTACTTAGTTTCATTACAAGAGGGAAAAATGCTAACAGCAGGATTAGTTGTACAGCTAGTGGAGTTACAGGAAATTTGCAACAAAGCAAACAGGAAAAAAAGTAAGGTTTTAACAGATGAATTTCTTTTGCTAATCTAAAGTTTATTTACAGCAGTATCACCCATCAAGAGACTATTTCCCCCACTGCTTTTCTGTTGGGCAGCCTGCCACGTGCCAGCACTTGGTGGCTTCACCGGGCTTTTCATGCTGTTCTAATCATTGTCCCCTGTGCACAAGAGGAGGCAGCCAACAGCCCATGACGACACCTGCTTTTTGGGGCCAGCAGGAGAAATAAGAATTAACTCTGCAACAACTTGGGATTTTGTTGTTTTGAAATCCCAACTTTGGATGCATTAATTAAATTTCCACTTGGAGATAAAAAGGAAGTCTGTTATTATCTAGGAGTGTAATTTTGGGTTCTGTGCTTTCTCCCAGCTTGCAATTGTCAGGGTGAAGAATGTTTCCCAGATTCCAGCTCCTGTGTCCTGTCCAATTTGTTCCCGGGATTTACACTGCACTAGGTTGCTGCAGCTTGTATTTCCCTTGCTCTGTTCCCTCCCCACACATTACATGATCACCAGGATTAATGCATTCTTGAAAGGTAAGAAGCAGAAGCCTGTCTCCTTGACAGCAGGGGACAAACTCATAATAAATACATAAAAATAAACATAAATAGTTAGATCCAGCAGCAGACTGTGATGGCAGTAAAGAAGGGTTTGCTTGATGCTTTATGGAAATGAAAGCTCTATCTTCTGCCTTCACTGCCGTCATTATGAGAGCCCTGTTAAGCTGCTCCCTGAACATGATTATCATTTCTATAAACATAAAATATGCTGCTTTAACTCTAAGTCCCCTCCCCCAGCTTAGTGTCATTGAAAGTAATTGCAGATAAAAGAAGAGGCTGTCCAGGCAGCCACTGCAAGTGCAGATTCAGATAACAACAGAGCATAAGCTCAGCAGCTGGCATGACACAGGGAGGAATATCGTTTCTAATAGCCCTTCTCCAGATCAGTTGCTCTTCCCCTGGCACCTGGCTGGGGATGGAAGCTACATCCTATGTGGCCATTCAGGATGGAAAACCATTTCAAATAGGTCGTACAGGCCCTTGTATTCTATGGGATTTGACAGAGGTGACTGATCTGAAACTGGCAGAGGCTCAGTGCAGCAGTATAACATGGTACATGAATTATTGCAATATGGATTAAGTGCTATATACAGATATAAAAAGACTGAGTGACTGTAATTGTTCAGCTAGGAATAAAGTAACTAGAATGGCATGTGCTAAGTTTCATCTCACTCTCTTAAATTATACATCCATACAGCACAGCAGCAAACCCAACATAACAGTAATATTGTTCAATGGGCTATCCATCTCTGGGAACGTGCTGAGCCTGATCATGGCAACATCCAGCTGTCTTCTGTGCTAGATAAAATTATTTTCTGATACCAGGTAAGCTCCTGAGGGACTACTGGGATTTTCTGGTTTCCGTGAAGCAGAACATTTAGAACCAGTGAATGAAAGTTTTATGCTTGTAGACCTTGTAGGTAGCCTTGCTCTTAGCTTGTGTCAGACCCAATGCTCAGCTTCCCCATGAGCTCTTCGTGATTCTCTGACAGCAGGGAATGAGAGTAATGCTGATGTAACTGGCTGCCTCCCAATTTCTGCCCCATGGATAAGGGGAATCCTGCTCACGTGGGTCTGCAGGAGCAATTCCCTGTCCCCATGAAAGCAAGCTAGTGTAAGGAACATGATGGAGAGGAAGAGATTTCACTGGAATAATTTAGACGCCTGCTAGGTCAGCTTCTCAACATGGTAAGAAAACAGATAGCCTCTAGGATCTGACCACTTCTGGAGTAAAAGCAGCTCAGGGGCTGAAAGAAGCAAAGTGAAGAATAAAAACACCTTTTCTTGATTTTCCTTACCCCTTCACCTACTCTGGCAACAGCTGACAATTATCAGAAGTTTCAGTTACAGGTTTAGCTGTTTACAAATTGCTCAGCAGCTCTACAGATCGTTTCAAACTAGGTGCTCTGTTCTTTCACACCTGTGGGATGGGGTGGAGCTTATGGTAGAGATTGCGCTCAGTAACTGAACATCCTTTCCCTTTTGCCATCTTAGGGGTTGACTCTATGAACTGTTCTTTGGAGACCATTCATTTTAGAGAAGTGACTGCAGGAGTTTTCTCTGATGGTCTAATTCCACTGTTAAGTGTCCAAATAACTATTACAAAAGCCTTTGTTTATGTAAAGAACAGATATTCATACTACTTTTACCATAATTCAGGCCTGACATTCATCCTAACTACCCTGTTACTTGAGGGACCATGGTAAGCAGTACAAAAAAGGATGAGCTGGCCTGTGACTGTCTTCAGAAGGTGAAGGTTAAGACAATGTCATAGGTGCACAAGGGGAAATATAATCTCATCCTACCTTCTCTTTCTCTTGTTTCAGGATGCCACATTTTTGGTCCTGGTCTTTGTTGTTGTTTCTCACCTCTCCACTGCAGTATTTGTGGAGTTGCAATAAAGAAACTTTGAGGTAGGGACACAAGCAGAAATTTGCCTGTGTCTTTTCTAAATCCACTGGCAGCATGAACAAGCCAGTGGAGAAGCAAACCTCCTGAGGCGGGCTGTAATAACTTTCTGCAGAGAGCAAGGAAGACTTGGTAACTACCTGCTCCTTTCTTTGCTCCAGGAATAGTGCAACTACATGCTGTCCCTTCCCTTGGGCAGATGGCGATTTGGATGATAATCTTGCAGTGAGTCCCTCCTGCTTAGCTTGTTCACACTGTAACTGGGAAGTATTTTCCATGTGCTTGTGCTATGCTGATTTACAAAGCTACGGAAAGAAGGACTGTATTGAGGTGAGCCCTTCAAATTTCATCTAAAATCTTAAAAATAGTACTGTGAAGATAAACCTGGAATAGCTCACTCTGTCTACCGTGTACTTTGCTTAGCACTTCCTTTCACCCCGCAGCCCAGCCCATCACTCCCATGTGGTGTTACCGTCGCCATAGCATATGTTAGTTACTGGACCAGTGCCATCGGTTTGCAGTGAAGTAGAACTTAGTTTTTGCATATAGGTCTTCAGATGAAATTCTGTACAGTTTCTTTCCTGTCACTTACTGAATTGAATCCTTCTTGTAGAAGAAAGATGAAAGTGTGCGTGAGATAGACGACTAAAATATCTAAATCTTGTGATGTTCTGCAGGTACCTTGATTAAAAATACTTCAGACTTGGTGCTTTTGTTGTATGTGAGCCAAAACGGTAGGTAAAAAACTTTATCACTGGGTAGATTTTATAAGGTCACCTGTCATCTGAACACCAGCCACAAAAAATTAGCATCTTAAAAAACTATCATTAATTCTTTTCAGACGCCTTTTAATCTTAATTTTACTGCTGGCCTTATAGTATGAGTTCATGCAAGGTGACAAACTGGGACCTTAAAAATGCACCATTTCTCTGGCATTTCATGGACACCTCAAATTTCATGAACTTTAAAGGAGT
Organism: Eurypyga helias; assembly: GCF_000690775.1. Lineage (NCBI taxonomy): Eukaryota > Metazoa > Chordata > Aves > Eurypygiformes > Eurypygidae > Eurypyga > Eurypyga helias. The sequence goes on from NW_010260623.1 coordinate 14,228, forward strand.
CATGGTTAACAAGTTTTTAAAAAATCCCCCAAGTTCCTTATGCTCTATGCATTCTTCAGAATTAAGCTGTCAGGTATTTCTGCAAATGGACAGCACCCACTGTGATTTCACTGAACTACGAGAAAACTCTGCACACTTTTTTTTATTTTCCCCCTTGTATTTTTTTTTAACCCTGTGAAGGAACAACAACCGGTAGTAAATCTCAAGAGAGAAGATGATAGGCAGTCTTATGTTCTAGAAAGACAACTGCGTAAACAGTATAAAAAGCTCCCCTTTTTGGCACAGTAACAAGAATGGTTTTGTTAAAGAGCATGGTTTGTAACTGTGCTCAAACTCAGTGAAAGACACTTCACTTTCTCAGGGATGCTTGCTGAAGTGAATATTCATCCCTCACGTTATCGGGGAGAGAAAAGAAATAATTACGCAGAAGAGGGAGGGAAAAGCACATGCGACACATAGCATACACCTTTCTCATTCATGAGAGAGCTTTTAATCCTGATGAAATAAGGGAATAATACAAGTACTTGCCTTGCAGGTCAGTGTGCAGGGGGCCTGAAGATGTAATAGATTCTGAAAAACACTGCCTGTGGCGTATCTTGACACAGAAACCCTGGAGCAAGCACACAGTGCAGGTACTCAGTTCCCTATTTTTCAGCTGATAGCTTTGATGTTTTATGGCAGTTTTTAATGCTGATGAAGCAAAACAACTGCAGAATGTGCAAAACCATAGCAACAGCCGCAGGAGGATCTATCTGGAGAAAAATTGTCCTCATCTCTTCTAATTTTACTGCATTTATTCGTCTCCAAACTAATGATGGTTGTTACTCTATGAGAAGCTTTTGTGTTGGGATAGGATTGGGTTGGAGTTTCAGAAGAGACTCGAGCCCAGCAATATGCAGGAGTGAACACACATGCTGAAACCCGAAGTGATTTTTCTGGAATAAGGGAGTGCCACAGAGTGTCTGTTGATTATTTATTGAAAAAAGATTAAAAGGTCTGTGGGACAGAAACCGCTGTTGCCCACACACTGCCAGGTTCTCCCCAGTGCTGTTGGCAGAAGGGCACACAATAGTGATGCCTCCTTCTGAGCCGTCAGTGCTGGGAAGGTGGCCTAAATGGGGGCTATGCCAGTTTGCCTCTCTCAAACAAAAGCTGGAGCCACATCTAAGGGGTCTTTCTGATGAAAATTCTCTTGGACACTGGTGTGTTTCTCTGGAGACTTTCAGTTTAGCAAAGCTGGCCTTTCTGAGGGAGAAAAATATATGCTCTGATATTTCTCAGTTCCTTTAGTTTTATGTGGTGGGAGTGATGGGTTCTAAGTCATTACTGTCAGCAAGTCTTGACATATTAGATTGAATGAAATCATCCAAATTTCTTGATTACTAACACCTTCAAAATATAGAGAGTCATGGCTCTTTTTTTGCTTTTTGAAACAGGAAATACACAAAACAACTTCAAACTTTTCCTTGGGTAGAAGTCAATTTCCAGTGTTTAAAAGAAAATTCATTGAAAGAAATGTATGCTCAGAAACTGTCAAATGAATTTTTACTTTTGTCACAAGACACTATTTTATTTTACAGGCTGAGTACCACAGGATTTGGGAAATAAAGCAGTCCCACAAGGCTCCCAAGTGAGAGACCCATCCTTTTTGCTGCAAACTGCAGACAAGAAGACTTTAGCCAAAAGCAGGCAGGACCTGCACAAAGGGGATCCGTGCTGAGTGGGTGCTGTCAGGCCCAGCCAGCTGCATGGTTACTTTAATACAGAGGCTCCATCAAATTCCTGGAATTGATTAGTTGTTAACTCCACGTAAAATAGTTGTGTAGCTGAAGGGAATGGAGACAAGTTTTGACTGGCATTGTAGTATCTGCTGTGATCTTTCCCAGACAGTGGCGTGCCCTTATGCTACGGACAGGAGAATGGCAGCTGAATCAGTCAATGCAATGCCACTGCTCTCTGCTGTCTGAGAGCCTTGATTATCACACAAAGAAAATCGCTACAGAAAGCCAGGCCGTGTTGTTTGGGTTAAATCTATCACGTTTTTCCACCTGCCGTGCCAGGTCCCCGATAGCAAAGCTGGGCTCAGGGGGCTCTTTCAGCTCCCCATGGGCCACAGAGGCTGGCTGCTCCTACTGCAGTCACAATGTCTCTCTTTTGAAACAGCCCCCTGCTTAATAAACGAGGGAGACCACTGTGTGCAGCCCTGGGAGAAATCTGCTCAATTATGT
>NW_010260624.1:0-9837 GCF_000690775.1 Eurypyga helias
AAGGGGGAGCAGACGCCGAAGCGGCCCGCGGCCATGCCGCGAGTCCTGTGCAGAGTGTGCTCAGTGGCCCCAGGGCCACCGGGGCAGCATCTCTGCCCTGAGGGCAGCTGGTCCCACACAGAGGGTCGAACGCCCAAACAACACTGGGCATGAAGCTGCTGCTTCTTTGCCTCTGGGAATCCTCGGCACAGGACCCTCTCGACGTGGAATGCTGGTGTCTGCTCAAAAATCCCCACTAATAAGCCGGTTGATGGAAGACAAACCAATTCAATACCGCGGGGATGGGAAGACCCAGAGACAGGGGTGGTTGTGATCTGTAAGGCTGTAGTTGAGGCAGGGCAGCTGCGTGGCAGTGGTTTCCTTCATCATTGTGTGTGGGGCACCACTGGAGACAGGATGGGAGTAGAGGAGCCTTGGATAGCACTCCGTGAGGCGGGTTTCTTTGCGTTGCCCAGCTGCCTCCTCTTGGGGTGAGCACCCTTTCCACAGAACCTCTGCCCGCGTCGAAGCAGCATCACAGGGTGTTGACCCAGCCGCACCCAGGAAATCACGCAAACTAACCAAATTGTTAGTTCCCTACCAAGTTTTTAATGACATTTGCACACTGTTGCAATCACTTGCCTGTGGCCAGTTCTCACAGCCCAGCTCCACCTTCGTGAACCCCATGGGTAGCATCTCAACAACATTTCATAAAGTAAACCCACCTGAAAGTAGTTCCCACCCCTTCTTTGCTGGCACGTGCTGTGTGGCTGCATCTTTTTTGGGGACACGCTCTAGGCTGTGGCCATGCTGCATTTTAATGTTGCTGGTTAGCAGCTCTCCTCCTGGACCCCGAACCCAGCCCTGAAAGGAGGAGACTGTAAAGATGTGGATAGCTACCCTTGCGTTGGAAGTCTGTTGTTCTACCGCAGCGATATAATGAGCAAAAATCTTATTCATCCTTTCTGGTAGACTGCAGGGGCAGCTGAATATGGGCTATTGAAGAACATAGCTGTGGTATTTTAAAATTCGGCTTTGTTTTTATTCCTGGAAATATCTGCCTCACATTTTTATTTTAAATCTCATAAATACATTTATACCAATCTTTATTTTTCTTTCTCCAATCACTGCTGTTCCCAGTGTGCAATGAAATAATTGGATATGGCATCTGCTCGAAGCCTTAACTCTAACCCACCGTGTGGAAAATACCGCTGAATACTTTAGAGACAGCAGAGCATTTGGTGTAGGAAAAATTAGTTTGCATTAGCCACAGAAAGGACTCAGCCTCTCTGCTATCACCAGCTGACAAACAGCCCTAGTTATTGATGATCCTGGCAAGAGCGACCGATTCCCACTGCCACGTTCCCCACCCTTGTGGAAAAGGAAGCTTTGAATGTGGCTCCTTCCCTACCCAAGGGGTTTCAGACTGGCAGGGTTGCACTGAGGCAGCCCCTCCCTGCTCCTCTGCTGGGTGCCGGCTTTGGCCTTACCCTTCCACCCGCAGCGTCTCACACCCAAGTGCATTCTAAAGAGCTCTGGCTGTTGGGATGGAGATCTCTGAGCAGAAACATGCTGTAGGAAGCCAGGTACTTTTCTCTCCTCAATGTGTAACTTCAGGGGATGAGAGTGAGGAGGCTTTGTGCCCTCTCCTGAGGCATCTGCACTTACCCGCTGCTGGAAATAAGGTCTGCGGTGCAGTCTGTTTTTGTTCCTGGCAGCGGTATTGAAATCTCTCTTGTCTGGCTTGTGGGCTGCACTCCTATATTTAGGGTTAAATTGCTTGCTGTGCGTATGGAGGAAGCATGGGAAGCTGGCCTGGCGTTTGTTTGTAACGTCCATGGAAGAGGATCCTGAGCTTGCTGCGTTTGCAGGACCAGCGACCCCGCCAGTGCCCCATCCTCTCCCCTACACACACAGCTGCTGCTGGGATCAGGGAGGGTTTTCTGCCCAGATGATCCTTCTGTGGCTAGTGAAAACTTTCTGCCTATGTTCTCTTTAGTCAGACATGAACAGAGGGCTCCCATAATCTCTCCGTTAAAGTGCTAATGGGTTATGAGATGTGTTTTTGGGGTCTCCCATTCTTAGGATGGTCAAGCCACCAGAGTGGGTGCATTCAGGCAGATGAGCCACCCAGGGCCAGGGGAACGACGTTAGTATTGCCAGCTTGGACCATGGTTCTTGCAGGTGTTGCAGTACGCTAGGTTTTTGTTTTAAAGCCCCAGCTCCCTGAGTCACTCTTTTGCATAAGGCTCACAGCTTGCAGTGAGAAAACCAAGGAACCATTCACAGCCTGCCTGGCTGAAGGGAAAATCTGGGAATAGGACTGCTCAAAGGGTCCATGCCAGAAAGGCAATAAACAGAGCCCCAAGTACTGGTGCATTTCTGAACATCTAGATCAAAACTAGATGGGGAAATGCCTTGGGGCTGGGGGTGTGGACGTGGGGACTTTCTCTGGAGCAGCTGCCCCCAACCAGGCCCAGCCCAGCCTGGCTGCCAGCTCTGGCATTCAGCTAGCCACGTCCCACAGGAGGGGATGAGCAGCAGGGCTTGCTGTGGGAGCAGCTGGGTTTTGCTTAATGTTTGCACTGCAAATAATAGAGAAGGTACAAGCCATTGGTTTCCAGTCTGCTTCCACACAAACCACTTTGAGATCCGAAGCAGAATTACTACTGAAAAATACAGGGCTAGCACATAAGGGAGAGCTCCACAGACATGATCCTGATTTTATCCTGTTTTCAGAATAAACAGAGGAGGGTAGGAGCTCTTGAAGGCTCTCTTTTCCAAGGATATTGCTAGAGCATTGACTGACCTTTGGGACAACCCAGGACCTTTAAGGTTAACAAGCTTTAAAGACTGTCCAGAGCTGCTGCCCCAGACTGCTGCTATCACCACTCTGGCCCTGCTTCGTTGGTGCCGTCCTGCGGGCTCAGAGCTGCCTCTCCAGCTCCAGGCAGGTGCCCACAAAGCTTCGAGTGCAATTCCTCCCCATGCAGAAGGTGCGTGGATAAAACACAGAGCCCAGCAAGGCATGGTGACAGCTGCTTCAGTGGTGACATCCCAGAGTGGAGGAGCATGACGCAGATGCTGGCATCCCTAAGCTGCTCTCCTCGGCCCAAGGGCACGGCCAGAGAGGGTTCCTGGTGGCTCAGGTGTTTGCCTTGCTACAGCTGGTAGCAGTTCCAGGTGGAGGAAGGAAATCAAGGCCCAGGAAATCAGCTCTCTTCTGGGCAGAAGACCTGGGGAAAAGAGGTCTCTGCAGGCTCTCTGGGAGAAGTTACCAGCAGGCTCTGGTGTCGTGGTCCTGTGCATGAGCTGCCCAGGAGAGAAGTAAGGAGAGTCCTGCTGGGGAGGTGGGGTAGGTCTTGCTTGTCTGTCAGTCTTGCCCAAATGTAGGAGTCATAAGCGGTTGCTGGGATGTGGCCCTTCCCCAGGTCTGGCATGGGCTAGTGGTGAAGCTCTTCCCTGGGATGTGCTGGTGTAAGGAATAATGTGCAGGGGCTGCAGGCAGTGATGGCATGGGTGAGGGCGGCAGTAACTTGGCAGGATCTTGTAAGAGTCTCCTGTGGTTGTTGGGAAGAGCTGCATTTTCAGGCTAGGGCTTTTTTGCCTCTGTCCTATTTTTATCACTTGTGTGGCTTTCATCTTGCCTGGAGCTTGGGGCTCTCCCAGGAGAGCAGCTCTGCAGTCCTGGTCTCTCATGCTGCAGAGGACCTTGGCCTCACACGTGTTGATCGTCCAACAGGGTCCTCTCCCAGGGTGTGTGTGCTGTGGCTGCGGACTCCAACCTCCCGGGAGCAGCCTCATCCGGCTGTGCACCCCAGGAGCCTGGCAGCGTGAGCAGCCAGGTGACAGTGGCAGCTCAGGACATGGTGGTGGGAGGCCTGCAGGAACAGACCTGGTAGATGTGTCACTTGGTGCGAGTGGGTGGGAGGTACGAGAGGACTTCTCTGGGGGGCTCTCGGACCTGCTCTACTAAAAGCAGGTGCCTATACAGAGACCCTGGCCAGGGTCTGGCAAAACCTCTGCCCTGAGAATGGGACCTCAGCTGCCTGGTGCGGAGGTGCCAATGAAATCTGAACTCCCAGAGTTGTTTTCAGGACTTCAATGAGTTAATGTTGTTTGAGTCACCCAAGACACAGTGATGCTATCTCATGCCTGCCAGAGCTCTATTGGAGCTCCCTCAGGGCGCTCTGCCCTTTTCTTCCCTTTCCACTCCTTTTGGGAGGCAGGTGGTGTCCAAAGTTCACAGGCCTTCTTGGGGTCCAGATACTTTTGCTTTCTTGTGCCTGTTGTGAGGTGTCTCCTTGCCTTCAGGCCTCCCATGGCCACAACACCCTGTGACGGCAGCATCGTGTGTGACCCAGAGCACAGCTGGTGGCAGGCGTCTTGTGTCTGCCATCCATGTGTGGCCATGTCTGCAACAGCCCTGGTGGGGCCTGACCGGTGGTGCAGGGCTCTCACGGAGCATTTTGGGGGGTCACCATATACTGTGTTGGCATCCTGAGTGTTTGGGCTCTCCAGGAAGGTGTCCTGGCTGCAGGCAGTTTGGCATTGCCTTGAGCAGCATCAGGCTTGCCTGCGAATGGGCAGTGTCCCCAGTGGCGCTTCCCTCTCCTGGGTTTGGTCTGTGCTGCAGAGGGACCACCTCACCCTCCCGTGGCGGCGCACAGCTCGCCGTGGGAGCGGCGCAGCCAGAGTTGACCCCTGAGCAAACATGGGTGCTCATCTCCGGCAGGAGGAGGTGGATGCAGAAGCATGAGCCTGGAGGAGAAGGCTGATCTGTTGGCCTGAACTTGGCCAGAGGTAACACCTGTAGCTACTTCTCACACAAGCCGCACACCATGACTGGATGCAATGAGCGGCAGGAGGCAGTAGCTGTGCACCCAACTCCCCCAGGCATTGCCTTTCCCTGCTACGTAACTTGGCCAGAGAAGGATTTTTATCAGGATTCGAGAGCTGCTGTATCCTCACCGGCAGGAGCCCTCCCCAGACCTGTGCAGTGACTGTGGGTAGCTCGCTTCTCTTCCTCTGCCCGTGTCCCCACGCAACTGCACATCTCTGTACCAATTGTTGTGCCTTGCATCTGTCGGCCACGGGAGCTGAGCTTGCAGCTGGGATTGCAAAGGTGGTGCTGGATTTATAGGAGTGAGGTAGAAGGGGTTAACACAAACCTCCTCTGCTGAAAAATGTAGGTCTGTTGCTTGCATCTCATGTCTTGGAAAGTGGCTGCTGTGTCCATCCTAAGTCTTCTTGCCTTGCTAAGATGGGCCAACAGAAGAGCAGGTGCTGGTGAATATGCAGGTACAGCTTTCTGTGTTCAGGCATCAGGGTCTCACCCCACCCCTGGCCGTTGCAATTGCTGTGCCGAATTTCACAGACTCTGGTAAGGGAGCGGATGTCAGGCTCAGATCTAACTATGGAAGTCTCGTTCCTCCCTTTGTCTCGCCTGTTCCCCACACCACAGCTGCTTGTCCAGTAGCTGGTACAGGCAGTTTCAGGGTCTTCATGAGCCAAGGTCAGGGGAGAGAGAGGTAAGGCGTGTGAGGGGTATGTCGTTGTAGCACCTTGGGTCATCTAAGGGTCTGGCTACCCAGTGGTGTTGCTTGGCTCTCATAGCATTGCGTAGCCAGCAGTAGCAACAGGTACTGCTGTAACTTCCAGCTGCTTCGTGTCCGTGGTGAATCCACTGCGGATTTGCACAGAGAGACATTCACCGGCTAGACATCTGGATGGAGACTGGGAAAGCAGCAGATGGGGCACGTGCCTGTCCATGAGACAGCATCAGTTGGGGGGTGCCTGGAGACATGGTGTGCTTCACAGCCCCTTGCATTCGGAGTGGCTCTCGCTCTGCCTGGTACCTTCCCAGCACCCCGTGGGTAGTCCCTCTGGGTTGAACCCTGTGCCACCTCCCTGGGTGTCCCCATTTGGATACTACAACGTTGAATCGCCCCTTGTGAGCTTCGTCCCCTCTCTGTTGGGAAGTGCTTTCCGCTAGTCAGACACCTATTAGTGAAATAAGTTATCAGACTTGGCTGCCTGAGCCCGGTCGTGTTGTGATGCGCCAAGGGCATCAGCATGTTAAACACCGGCTAGACCTTCTCCGTGGGTTCACCCTCGCCAGCAGACTCAGCCAGAGCAGTGATGGGCTGCCCCTCTGGCTCCTTTCTAAGTGGTGTGTGAAGGAGTGTGTCCATCCGCCCGTGCTGAACCACCTACCTCTGGGAGGGCTTGGGGAATAGGCTGGGAGAGGAGTGCGGATGCCTGGATCTCAAACACGGATGAAACTCGTTGGGGCAGGTATAACGCACATTGTGTCAGGGTCGTGGGCGCTGCCTGGCCAGAGCATGTAGGGCTGGAGGTATCGGGGGCCTGTGGCTAAAGCGTGAAGAAGGACTATGTGCAAATGCGTCAGCTGCCTTGCAAAATACTCACATTTCTGAAGCTGGTTCTGAGTTTAACCTGGAGCGTGCGTTTATTCTAAATGCCAGCTCAGAGCACGTGGCAGGCAGAGTCTGTGTGTGCTCAGAAAGAGGCGGAGGAGGCCCAGGCTGCTAAAAACCCAAATGTCTGAAATGAGTGAAGAAGTATCATCTTCTGTCTCTTGTATCTTCAGAGCTTCTGGTGTGGCTTCCAAAGCTTTTTATAGTAGTGGGATGGGGTTTTCTTTTGTTGTTTTGTTTATATTTTTGTTTGGAAGAGGGAAGGAACTGATTAGTAAAGTCCAGAGGAAAATGAGAGGGAAAACCACTCATTCTGGTGCTGGCTTTTAAGTGAGCTGCTGGGCAGTGATTCATCCCAACCAGGACATTAATTTTGTGTAACAGAACAAGGGCAAGAGGGGACATGCATTGGAGGAGATACTTGGGAGCGTGAAGCCGGAGGAGCTGGAAGAACAATGGGGCGATAACTCAGCTTAACTGTGGTTACCCAGGGAAGTGAGCAGAGGTGCAACTTTAAGACTGCAGGTCTGCAGATAAGACATGCAAATCTCATGTTCCTGGAGTTTGAGAACTATGGATTTTTTTTTTTTACCGACATTGTTTCTATCTAAGCTGATGATAAATACTTGGTCCTGGTAACTGGAGCACTACAATTCTCCTGTTGCTGAATTTTTAGGCCCTGGTGTTTGAACTGCTCATACTGACATCTGAATGTGTCCAGTGCCTTGACCATATAAGCATTTCAGCAGGTGTTCTGAGGCTGATCTCCAGGTCACAGAGACATGTTGTGTGCGGAACAAACAAGAGATGAATTTGGAGCATCACATCATGTCATGGCAATATCGAGTTTGGGACTCCTCTTGCAAATGCTTTGTCGGATCCATCTCAAACTCCTGGGCATGGGAAGAAGGACAGTCTCTTTCTTTTAATCTGAGATCTTAGGTAAAAACATGAAGTAAGGGGTCAGGCAAAATCATCTCTTGAAAACGTTCTCGTATCCCAAGACCCCAGAGAGGGATGTGCAGTAGGGCACAAGGATGCGTTACCCAGTGGCTTCGGTACTCTTTGTGCGGCGGTGCCTGCCCTGTGCTAGTGCTGTTGGGGAGGCCGTAGGTTACCCCCGAAATGACCGATGCTGTTGTGCTTTCACAGCCACTGGCCTCAGTCCCTGGCACCAGCCTGTTGCCAGGCCCAAGCCGAAACTTCTCCAGTGCTGCAGTGGCCCCCTGTTTGCTGTGGTCGCTTTCCCAGCCCCCAGGGGCATGCTGTGGAATCACTTCCAAATGTCACCGAAGAACATTTCAACGCAGCTTTGGGACGGTTATTGGTTGGACACGTTGCCGACCTTGGTCAAGACGATGGGCACTTTCTGCTTATTAGAGATGAAATCAAATAGCAAAACCCACTGCAGCTGTCGGCTGCCCTGGCCTCCCAGGAGAGACTTGCACAGCTTCAAGAAGGCTCAAAATTTATCTTATATAAAGGGAGATGAAAAAAATCTAAATGAAATCAAAAGGGGCAAATGCATTGCTAGATAAAACCTGGCTTGATAAAACCGGACGTGAGAAAAGACAATGGGAGTTGTAGGCAATGTTTCCCGTCGCTCACACCCTTCAATCGGATCACCCTGTGCCCTCCTCTGCACGGTACGTGCCTTGTGTTTTTGTCTGGCTGGGGCTATGGTTGATGTTGTTACTCGAACACCAAGCCGGTGCTGTGAAAGGCCGCGGTGCCTTTGTTATTCCCCTGCTCTGGGCTGGTTTGCTGCTCTCTGGGAAGGCGCTGCTGCCCCTTCCTCTGGCTGGAAGGGGCTCGCAAGCCCATCAGCTTGCAACTGCTTGTCCACAGTTCCAAAAGCCATTTCCAATAGCCGCCTCCTGCCTGTGCCTCGCATTCTGCAGAGGTTTGGAAAAGTTCTTTGTAAAATGGAATCAGCAATTTAATAACAAATCAAACATTTTTGTGAACTTTCCAGTGCTAATTATGGTTTTCCTAGCCTGGCTAAAGCCAAGAGCAGCCTCTCTTTGTGGTGTGGCTGCTGCCAAGGCACAAAGCCACACGTGGAAATTCAATCTATAATTTTCAAACGTCAGCATAGGTCAAGGTTTTGTTTAAGAGTGGGCCAAAAGCACTGGCTGGTTTAACTGCTGCTTTTTTTAACCCTGTGATTTGATGCAGCACTGCTAAGCAATTGAGGATCGCATCGCTTCCTCGGGCTTTGCCGATCAGCGTGCTCCTAGGTGGTGAGGAAGGTTGATGGCTTGTCCGCAGAGGGTGCGGAGCACTGTGAAGTTACAGCGGGACAGCCCTGTGCTTGGCGTGGGGCTGCACAAAGGTGTTCCCCGTGGGCACTGAAAACAACACCCTCCCAGGGAATAGCTGGGGAGCAGCTCCTGTGCAACGTGCTCTGTGCTGCCTTCCCCTTTGCGGGGAGGTGGGTGCTGCCAGTGAGCTGGGACAGATTTGCAGAGGCTGAAAGAAGTCACGTTGGACAAGTGCTGCAGAGCTTGAGTTAGAGCTGGGTAGGGATCGACGTTGAGAAAATAGGTGACAAAACTGTTTTTCACCTATTCAACAGCAGTTTTATGTCCTTCAAAATCAGGTCCTCGAGCAATCGGTTTCCCTGGCCATAGTAAACTGAGAGTTGGGGCTATAAACCTCTTGCCCAGACTCCCTCGCTAGTCCGGGGAGGCAGAGTTACTTGCTGAAAGTGGACCTGTTAATTCCTTTCCCTTGGTGGCAAGGGGAACCAACAACCGGAGTTGGTAAATTCCATCTGTAATGGTAAATCCACAGGCACCTGGGCAGCAATCGGTACTCTTGGGCCAAACTTTGGACTTGTACCTTGAGGGCTATTGTCTGATTCTAGATATGTCTCGACTTCCCCTGCTAACTCTGAGTAGGTCTGTGGGCATGGGTATCTGTGTGTATTACCCTAGGCAGGCACTTCCTGCTGCCAGGCCCTGGGAACTGGTCTGGCAGGTCCGTTTTCCCTGCCCCATCTCCATATGTGCTGGGTGTCCTACAGGCCAGAGCGTTCACCTGTGCAGGGAGAGACCTGAGCTCAAATCCTTTGTCACTGAACCAGATCTGGGTTTTCTGGAAGGGTGAGTTAGGGTGCCGGGAGGAGGGATGCTCGCAGTATGGAAGCAGCTTCCACCCCTGCGTAAGGTGCTCGGGGTACACTGGCAAGAGTACCAGACCCTGGGCCTCCCAGGCAGCTGCTGCACTGGGCAGGCTTCACGCCACTGACTCCTTGGCCAGCTCGGGTAGGATTTTGAGGAGGAGGTGGAGACTCTTAGCTACTGAAATGGCTTGCTCAGCTCATCGGCAGGGCAAGGAAGGCAGCAGAATAAATTTCAGCGGGGCATTTGGAGGGCGGTCCAAAGGGTAGCTGGGGTTAGTGGTGCCTTGCGTG
>NW_010260624.1:9851-11355 GCF_000690775.1 Eurypyga helias
GCCGCTTTCCCGTGCCAGGAATTGGTGGGAGCTGTGATGTAGTTGAGTTCGGGCTGAACTGTCGTGGGAGAAAGTACGGGCCTGGGGAGGGGAGTGGGAGGCCAGCAGCGAGGTTAATGTTTTGACTGCCACCAGGGCATGCCGATGTGGTCAGCAGTCCCCCCGGCAGTGGTGGCCCGCTGCCAGGCAGGGTAGGGTAGGTTGGCTGCTCTTGTTCCAGTGCACCAAGAGCCCAGCTGAGCTCTGCGCTCTGTACTCGTGGCCTTCACCGGGAGGATTTTCTCCTGATTTATGCAGTTTCTGCTCTCATTTGCTTGTGCCCTGCCCTCCCAAAGAGCAAGGCTGTACTAGCAAACAGGCTACGTGGACTCTCTTAAAAACAACCACCTCGCTCCTGGTGCTGTTTTGACCTCCTGTCTCCATTTATTAGAACACTTTCAAATATCACTTTCTTACTCCCAGTGTTGGTATGTGGATTATCAGGAGAGGGTTTAGGCAACACAGGAAACCTTGAAGTCGGCTCTGTGACTCTGTTACACCTGTTTTTCTAACATAGCTGTTATTTCAAAGTATAAGACCTGAAAACTAAAAAAAAACTACAGCAGAACCTTGCACACACTGTTTTCCTTGCTCCTCAGGACACCAGTTACACGCCTGAAGATCCCTGCCTCTCCTTGAGCAAGGGTGAGTGAATCTTTGGGCATTACTCCAGCTGAGATGCTGGAGTAAAGCCATTTCGCCCTTACAGCTTTTACCCTTCTTTCCTTCAGTGCATTACATCTGACACTGGGATTGAGCAATCGTGTCTCTATAACCCAGGAAATTCCATATCTGAAAGTTCCTAGAGCAAAATGTCAACTTTGCTGCCCTGCATATCCTGTACGTTTTATTGTGTAGGTCAAACAGCGAGGGATACGCTATGCTGACAAAGAAAACAGGAATAGAGAATGCTGCATGTGCACAATTTGGCACAGTTAATGTTAATGTAGAAACTTAAACTTTTGGTATTTGCCAGTATTTGAGGGGTTTACTCTGCTCAGCTTTAACAATGAGTATTGCTGCTTTTCCCCTACCCCACAGATTGTAAACAAGGGCCACATTTTGAACAGCCACCTCAGAAAAGAAAGCACAGTTCATGACAAGTTACACTTCTGTGTAACACTTAGGAAATGCCAAATCCTTAAAAATATTTGAGGAGCTTGCTTAGAGATGGAATCAGCTATCTCCTCCCTTGTCATTCAACCTCCTTTACAGCTCTAACCTGGGCTGCTGTAGCAGCCTCGCTGTCATGAGGCCAAGGGGAGTGGGAAGCTGTCTGCTCCTGCCCTTCACCTGCCATTCCTCACCTGAGATTGCTGTAGTTACCATTCAGCATCGTAGGGTCCAATGTCCAGATTCTTTTCCTGCCCATCAGTTACTGCTGGAACTGGCTACAGTTAAAGCATTTTCACCCTCATGACCTTATTTAGGAAAGCATGCAGACCTGAGGAGAAGGACCTGGGGG
>NW_010260625.1:0-4128 GCF_000690775.1 Eurypyga helias
CTGGCGGCCGCCGACCGGCACGGCCCGGCCCCAGGAGCCCGCCCTGCCTCCCCGCCGCCAAAACGTGCCTGCCATCCCGCCGGTTTCGCACTAGCATCCATCGCTCTTCCAGCTGTAGGGAAGGTGCTGGCTGTTGGGCCTCTCAGATTGCTCCAGTCTTTACCGCTGCCGGCTGACATACGTCAGGCATCCCTCTGGATCACTCCCCTTCACGGTTCCAACAGCGCGGCTTGTGCTATTACTGAACGGTCGCTTTATGAAAGCACTGAGGCCTGTTTACAGCAAAGTGTCTGTGGGACCAGAATGCAACATTTTAAGCCTGTTAGGAAATGGCAAAGGCTATTGCATTACTGTAGATATGTGTGGGTTCTGGAGAAGGGATGGTTGGAAAAGACTTTAAAGCTCTTTCAGGCTTCAGAGGAAAATAATATGCCAGTAAATATAAACTAAGTGAGAACACCCTGCAAAAAATTGCTCTGAAGGTGCGAGGCAGTTTGATATTTTAGGATGGGTTCCCTCAGTTCTCCCAAGGGCAGCATACCTCTGCTGAGGGTGGTGACCAACCTGCGCAGGCCCAGCTGGCAGCCGGAGGAAGCGTGAAGAGCCTGCTGGGGGTCACGAGATCTTACCTAACTCCTTCAGGAAGTACCAGCTCTGTGCTGTCCAGTCCATGCCCAAGGCTCAAGCTGTGGGGTGGACATGGTGGTGTGTGCTGCTTGGGAGTCGGTGGTGGTCGGGAAAGACCATGTCAGGAGGAGTGCATTTCTGTAGGTAAGACCAGCCCCAGTGTGCTCTTTGGGAGCCCAAGGTGGCAGCAGGGATGTTAGGAAGTCTGGAGGACCATATCACCCTGTTGTTGTAAGACCTATTAGCCTGATACTTACCTAGCAAGTATAAGGACACCTGGCTTGGTGGATTCCAGGGGAAAATACAAGGACTAGCTTCTTAATGGAAAGTATATGTTTATGGCATTTATCACAGTTGCTTTGTCCTTTTTCTTCCTCTGAATTCTCTTGTTATTTCATATGCAAGTTTCACATCACTTTTCATTTGTTTCCTTTCTAATCTGGAGTCCCAGTTTACTTAATCTTCCCTTTTAGAGCAGTGTTCCATATATTTGGCTATCCTTGTTGCCCTTCTTACTTTTGAATCATGGAATCATAGGATGGTTTGGGTTGGAAGGCCCCTTAAAGATCCCCTGGTTCCCACCCCCTGCCATGGGCAAGGACACCTTCCGCTAGACCAGGTTGCTCAAAGCCTCATCCAGCCTGGCCTGGAGGACAGCCAGGGATGGGGCATCCACAACATCTCTGGGCAACCTGTTCCAGTGCTTCAACACCCTCTCTGGGAGGTACTTCTTCTCGATATCTAATCTAAACTTCTCCGCTTTCAATTTAAACCTGTTACCGCTTGTCCTGTCACTACAGGCCCTTGTAAAAAGTCCCCCCCAGCTTCCTTGTAGGCCCCTTCAGGTATTGAAAAGCTGCAATAAGGTCTCCCTTCGGGAGATTATTCTTCTTATTCTTCTCTTCTCCAGGCTGAACAAGTCCACTTCTCTCAGTCTGTCTTCGTAGGAGAGGTGCTCCAGCCATCTGAGCATCTTCATGGCCTCCTCTCAACTTGCTCCAACATGACAGTCATGGTCAGCTCAAGGTCCATCACTTCGTACATGAAGATGGGATTTTTTGTCCTCCACAAGCATCAGCTGACATTTATCCACAATAAATGTTGGTTCAGGCAAACGAGCAGCAGAGGAAAAAAGCACGGAGTGGAAAAGTGTGGGATGCTGCCTTCTGGGGGCAGTGTGCGCCCATATAATGACAGTAGCCACGCGCAGCTTTCTCAAGTGCAAACTGTGTGCCTCTTTAAAGAATTTCTCTTATGCTGGAATACTTCCACACCGGATCAGGTCTGGTTCTTCACACCTCCTGTATTCATTAACAGTGGGGCCATTACTTAAGGTAGTTAAGAAAATGCTTTCCTACACACACCTCCGGTTTTCAAGGTTTTGTCTCTTTTTACTTTAGACCTCTCCGGAGTCTTTTTTCTCAAATATATAGGCACGTTGATTTTCCCCTTATTACCCTCCCCTAGCAGAGAGCTATTTGAAGGGACCCTATAGAGATACCCTTTGTGGAGGCTGGGCCTTCAGCACAGGTTGTCTAGGCAAACTGCTAAAACCAGAGGTTAGAGGTTCTCCTGCCTGTAGTGTGGCACACGACAGAAGCGAGTAACACCTTCAGCCTGGAAAACTTTCACTGACAGTAGGCCTCTCTTCAAGGCCAGGCTGGATGTGGCTTTGAGCAACCTGGTCTAGTGCAAGGTGTTGGAAGGGTTGGAACTAGATGATCTTTAAGGTCCCTTCCAACCCAAACCATTCTATGATTCTATGATTTATCCTCTGTTACAGTGTATATACAAACACAGTCTAGCATCCTTATTTTCTGAAAAACACAAGAAATTAACAATTGAGATAGGTTGGTTGGTTTGTTGCTGTACATCCTCTTGCTTAGAAATGTTTTGCAGCAGGAGTTTGCTGAGACAGACGCAAAAGGAGTGAGTACCTGATAGCTAGCCCAGCCTGATGCTAAACCTGCAGTAATTTTCAGGAAAAACTACTTTAAGTGAATTATGACGGGATTGTGGGGTATGCTTCCATATTTTGTCTGTGTCTCTCTCCTCCTTTTTATATGTAATATTAAAAGACTGTTTAAAATAGATTCTTAGAAACCAAATTTGAAAATATGTGCTTGGCTATCTTGTATAAATCAGGTATTTTCCTCAAATATATTCATGGATATCTGACAATTCTCCTGTAAATAGTTAAAAAATACTGAGTGATAATTTCCTAAGTGCCAAAATTCTCTTTAAACCTAGTAAACTGAATGTAAGTTATGGTTTCTGATTTCTCCATTGAGGTAAGCAACACAGAAAAGGGAGAAATTTATTCTGAGTCCTTTCTCTAAATAGTTCGTTTGCCTTGTTTAGGAGTTGGGCCTATGTAATGATGTCCAGGTGTGACTTACTGCAACTCTCTTACTATCTCATTTCATTGTTGTACATCTCTGTGTACAGAGGGCCTGCTGACGTGTACAAGTAAGGAGCCCATCTCCAAAGAGCTCTGTTTACCTCCAAGAAGACAAAATAACCATTCGGTAGAGGAAACAATTTATGTTGAGAAGGCAGGGTCACCTGCTTCAAGATGCTGTTATAAGGTTAGACTTCAACAAGGGAACACTGGTGTATGAGCACAGAGAGGGTTTTACAGGCACAGGGGGCAGCAAAACCAGAAGTTGTAATGCCAAGAGTAGGACACGCAGCTGCAGCGCTTTGAAAGGAATATAGTTTTGCAATATAGCTAATTCATGACCCCTTAAACTGGAATTGCTTTCTTAGCTAATTAAACCACAGGATAAAATAGTCTAAAATGATTGTTGTGGATGAGGTTTTAATCCTCAGGCAATGTAGGAATCTTGGCAGCTGGGGTCTTTACACCCAGGAGAGAGTTATGTGTTCGGTTACCCAACCTTAGCCAGGGTTGCAGATGGGTTACCTTTGCCGTGAGTGTTCACTGCTGCGTTCACAGTCAGACTTGGCAGCAGCTCTGTGGGGCGAGGGGGACTGCTGCACCAGGTGGCTCTTGGCCATGCTTTCTTGAGGATGCTTGAGCATTTCAGATATCTGACTGGTGATCAAAACTCTTCCCGTGCAGCATCCAGTTCAGCCGAGGCTGTCCTCCTTTCCACTAACATTTTTTGACTCTTAGGGCAGAAATTTGAAGCTGTTTGGTTTGGACCATCTTTCATGGTTTCGTGTACTGTGATATCCTGATGATGTTTCCTTTTCACTGCTGTCTGTAGGACTTGAGATCTCGCCATGCTGATGCTGTTTTACAAATGCTAAATTGCACTGGCAGTGGATAGCTATTTCTCCCACAGTGGCCTCTCTTGGTTTTTTGAGTCTGTAGTAGCAGGACTATTCCTGTAGTCACTGAAACTTTTTCTCTTCCTCGCCTTCCACTCAGATGTCTCACATCTGTTTTCACTGTATGTAGCTTGCATTTTTTTTTCTTGCTGCTTCTTAAATCTTTACCACTATAAAACTTCCCATATCATAGAATCATAGAAT
>NW_010260626.1:0-14253 GCF_000690775.1 Eurypyga helias
AATCCCTGTCTCTCCAGTTTAGAGAGGTCCTCTAATTTCTGCTTCCAGCTGGGTTATGAATTTTGGAAAGATGACTTTACTTCCCAAAACATATTCCAGGAGACTTATTCTGATCTCTCTTACCACATTTTCAGAAGTGCAAAACAGCACATTGAGATATCCGATGTCTCCTCTTCCTGCCTTTCTAATAAGATCCATGTGAATCATGTTTGTCCCTTCTCTTCCCCTTTCCCAAGAGGTAGAAGCTGTAGATGCGAATGACAGTTTACACATGTAAATATTCAGCAAAATTTAACTGCCCTGTAGGAAGAAAACCTGACTGACTGTCCTTAATTCCTAGCTTCTGTGCACAGACTGATCTTTTACAATTTCAGTGCACTCATCATAGTTACTGTGTTAATTGAACAACACCTGTTTGCTAATAAATATTCTGTTTATTCGGAAGCATGAATTGAGGAGGGTGGAACATTGCAGATCATACCTTACAGAACTATCAAAGGATATGCAAAGTCTTTGACAGCCTCTTGAATAATGCATGGTATGCTTGCATTTTAATTAGAGTAATGGTTTACTCCTGTGCAAGACAGAAAGCAATTTGTGCCCTAACGAAAGGTACGTGACAGAAGTCTATGTTCTTAGAAAGCAACAGTAAGCAGTGCCAGCAATATCCGGTAGATCAAATGTTTCTAGGATCTCATGTTACTTGTCTGTGAAATCAAATTGAACCACTGGCTCCCAAGGAACTTACAACGTGAGTGACATTCCCAGCTAACATACTGCTTTGTAAACCAAACAGCACTAAATGCATATTACATCTCCTTCATCACTGCTGTCAGGCATCCTGGCATGCAATTGTTAATTCCAGCTGCATTTATTAGTGGGCTCTTAGGCAATGAAGCATTAATTCTCCAATTTCATTTGCTATGCCAGCTGCAGAGTCAATACAGTATTAGTCACATTTCTATCAATGCTTGGTTACTCTACCCAAGAAGATTCTCTTGAGCTCAACACCCTTGTTGGCTCTATGACGAAATTAAAAAAGCGAAATAAAATTGTCTTTCAGCCAAAATCTAGACTGGCTTATGGGGGATCTCTTCCTTCTGACTCGTGACACAGGACGCATAAGGAAGAGGATGTATGTTTCTGGACCTGCTGTACACCTCCAACTCAAGGTGTATATATAGCATGCCTTGAAATTTGTCCTTTGCTTCCAATTCATTTGTGGTATGTGGTTGAGTCAGCCAATGAGTCAAAATGAGTTGCAGCTGGATGATGTGGATGCTTGAGTAAAGGGAGCGAATGGTTGTGCCCAGTGCCATAGTATGAGAAACAGAAAGGAATTCCCAGTAAATTCTGGAGATTGGCATTAAAACATCTAAAGTTACAGCTTACAGGCACTAACTAGACCACAGACTTTTTCTAACCTGGTACTATTTTTATGTTAGTAATATGAAGACACGTTTTAGACTACAGACAACGTATTAGTGATAATTGTGATGTTAATTCTGCAAAGAGCTCATTATTCACTCTTGATGCACATCTGCCATCATCTCAAAGGTAACTTTGTAACTTGCTACAGAGATCTTCACTATCCTTCACTTATTAAAACCAAAGCTGATTGAAATAAAACCCTGTAGGCTCTGCAACAGTAAGACATGGAATCAATGTGATCAATGGAACAATTTCAGATATGCACTCTTTTTGTGTCTGTTTTTCGTGGAAGATGACACTTTAGCCTTATGTGGAGAACCTGACTAAAGGCTTGGCAATACCTATGTACCATCTAAACCCTAGCCCTTTGGCTTACTGGAGCCGCTATCAGTGTGTTTTCTGGACTGCTCACTCTGGTGCTCAATTTCACCCTTTGGCTTTATATTATCCTAATTTGTTGCAAAAGGCTGGTTAAAACTGAGTCTGAATATGACTGCACCCTCCAAGTATGCCTCCCTGAAGCTGACCTCTGCATTTCTTGCCTTGTTACATTTAAAGCTGCTGATACTGTTACATAAAATTCAGTCCCATATCTATCTGAGAGAAAAGACCAAATCTAGCTGTGTTCTGCAGTAAGCAAACACACCTCCTGTGACTTATTTGCCCAGGTGGCCCATGATACGTTAGCGGTTGTTGCTGTTTGGCTTTTCCAATTAGCATCCTAGAACAAAAAGTTTATATCGAAATACACGTTTAAGCGCTGCGGATCAGAGTTTCCTATTTAATACCTTGGCAGAGAACGCTCCATTGTGCAATTTCTTATCTCACAAGTAGTATCACTCTCAGTACTGGAGCCTGTGACAGAGTGGAGTTTTAGAAACTGGCCTTCCACCACACAGATTCTGTATGTCTTTTGGATTCCTACTGCATTTATGGCTCAGCCCGTGAACATCAGAATGAGCAGAGGTAATGGTGACATTGCCAACCTTTAGATCAAACGTCAGAATAACCTCCTGCTTAGCATAAAGAGCACCAGGGATTCAGCCCCGTGGAGTGTAGAACTGAAGGGATTATTTGCTCTGCTGAATCACACCCCCTGTAGAAAACTGACCAAACCAAGTTGATCTCATGCACCAGAGCCTACAAAGCACTTCTCAGCACCCTGTAGCAACTGTAAGGGCTGTGGTGATGGGTAAAACATAGCACAGCATACACCAGCGGAGGATGTGCCCACTTCCCTTTGCCTGCCTATCTTTTCTGGGTCTTTAAGATCTACCTAACGTTTTGTTCTTACAGTCTGGATTGATTAGCTGTTGCCACATCGTGGCACCAGTGCCCCAAGTAGCAATAGTCTGGGCTGCACACGGAAAAACAATGTGAAGGGGACTAAGCTTAAATACCTCTAAATAAAATTCTAATGCAAAATAATAGTCTTCATCTTCTATAAATTATTGAACGTAAACAGGGTGATATTGGCCTTGATCCAAAAGTCACAAGGTGCTTTAATTACACTGCTTAACGTTCCTGCTTTCTACATCAGACATCTGTATGGCAGCGTTAAGTCAACCCAACTAAGGTTGTTATTCTGAGTACAGGGTGAAAAAACTAACCGTGACCTGGATTATAAAACATTGACATTAAAGGTCTGCTACTCCTTGTAAAGAGCGTGGTTTTGTAATTTAAAGAAATCTGATCTCCTGAAAGTGACCTGCTGGGCTTGCAGCTGACATCATGTTTGTCTGAGTTTTAACAGATTCAACAGGACTAATACAATTAAAGCAAGTTTCAGCTCCCTGTATTTTTGGAACAGGGCTGTGGAAAACACACTTGGAGTTAAAGATGACAGCTCCCTGGAGATCTTGACTTCACCAGCTTCATTAGAAATTAAATTACAAAGCTGAAAGCTATAGCTGAAAAGGATCCAGAGTTTATTTGTGATTCCTTGGTTGCCTGTGAAAATTCAGTTATTTTTAGCTGTGCTCATTTAGGATCAGTGTGAAAGGTATGTGCCCAGGAGCAAGTTACCACAAGGTAAAATAAGATTGCATTCATAGCCTCTAATTTAACCTGCCATAACTGGCTGTGCACGCGTTCTTACCCAGTTATAAATGCATGGCAGCTACCTCTGAGCAACAAGTTCATGGTGAGGCAGGGTAATAAGACGTTGTCCTTGCTCTGCACTGATTAAATAAAGAGCAGACTTTCAACTCTCTAACTCTGCACTGCTGACATTTTATCACAGCCCTCATCGAGAAGACTCTCTTGGAAGGTCCAGAGGGAAACAAGTTCATGTAATTACCACATATGCAAATAGTACAATTGTATGTATCAATGAGATAACTCTTATCTACAAAGGTCAGCAAGTAGGTGCCAGCTGCACTACACTTGTACACAGAATGTTATCTATGATGTGGGCAGGTATATTTCTGCACACCGACCTTGAGTCCTGCTTTACAGCAATTTTCTTTTTTTGCATTGTTTTAACAATATTGGTTTTCTGTTATGTTAAGAGATCTCTCTCTGTATCTCTGCCTTTCACTGCAACTGCTTGAATTCCTTATCTTGATCATCACAGCTCCCATCAGTACCATTACAGTTTGTCAGGAAACATTATGGAAAACTACTCTGTTACCTTACAAAAAAGCATTGGATGTAATTCACTGCTGTGAGGCATCCAGTCTTGCCTGTGTTATTCAGCAACGAGATCTCAGCTCTGCGTAGCTATGGAGAATTGCAGGGAGGACTCCATCCGAAAGGAAGGCAACATTATGGTGTTATCTTCAGCACACACCTGAGCCTGGGCAGGCCTTGTAGTTATCAAGTTTCGAGTAGTGTGTCCTGCCGACTGTAAAGGAGGGAGGGTGAAGGCGGGGCAGTGTGAGCCTTGGGCAGCCCTCCAGAAGAGCTCTGGCAGAAGTGGCTGCGGGTGGACGGCGTTGAATCATTGCACCCTGGCGGCACAGCTCTCTTCAGCTAACGCCATCCAGTTTCTGAGAAGTGCTGGTTTCCTTTGGTAGCTCTGGCTGCGGGAAGGTTGCAACCACTCGCTCCAACTTCCTCCCCAGACAGACAGTCTGTCTGGAAGGCTCCATGCCAGGGTTCATGCTGGCACAGGGGTTCAGGCCCTAGTTAGGAGGATTTTGTTACTAACGCCTTTGTAATACCGGTGCCATTCGCACTTACAGTACTGCTGTGCTTTTTACAGAAGCTGTATTTGTTTGCTCTGCCTGAACAGGTAGAAACAGAGAAGGTATATTTTCTCATGTTACGAAGCGAGAAGTGGAAACCAACGCTTAAAACCTTTTCCCTTACATCCTGACCTACGGTGCTGCTTTACCCACAGAGGCTGTCAGAAGCAGAGAACTTGGGTCAACGTGCTTTTCTCCTCAATTTGCAAACTGACCAAGTTCTTCTTTTGGATGTGAGGTAGTACGCGTATGCACACTGTAAGACCAAACTGTTAGCTGATCCTCTGTTCTGGAATCCATCTGACAAAGGGGTAGAGTAGTGAGACATTTTCCTTTTGTAATCTGTTTAAGTAAACTAAATTAAATCTCTTCTTGTCCAGTTTTAAAGATCAAGTCATAAAAGCCTGAAATAGTTCTGTTGTATACATTTCCCTTGGAAAGTATCTGCTTCAGCTTTTCTCTTTGTTAATCAGATCTGAGACCTCCGTTAGAGAATAGTTTATTCCCAGCTTTAGCTAATATTTTTCAAATGTGCTGTATCTGTATCCATTAATTCCTGTGCTCTCAGCTCTCAAAGATTATCTGAGGACAGGACAGCTGAATTCTACCTGAAACCTGTCAGATTTTTTCCCTGATGTCAGGCTAAGCACAGGAAAATTATCTGTAGAAAACAACTTATTAAATTAGTTGTGGTCCTTTCTATTTTGTAAGACTATTCTTGATTTTGGTTTTTTTGTTGTTTTTTGTTTTGTTTTGTGGTTTTGTGTTGTGGTGGGTTTTTTGGTTTTGTTTGGTTTGGGGTTTTTTTTGTTTGGTTGGTTGGTTGGTTTGGTTTGTTGGGCTTTTTTCTCTGGAGTAGTGGATTGCTTAAAAGCTGGTTCATTATTCTGTGCACATTGCAAGCCAACCCGCTTAAATTCTGATGTCTTCAAGACACCTTATGTATCTTTTTTTAAGGAACTGTTTCTGTTCCTTACCAAGCCAGCAGAAGGTAAGGAAAATGTTTGTGAGATGGTCTTTGTCATCTTATCAGGACTTGAATTATTTTTAGGGCAAGGTCATAGCAACTGGTGCAATCAAAAGATAACATCGCATAAGCTGGGTGTATCGCCATTGCATTCTTGGACATTGAATCAGATCCTGCCTTTCCTAGCAGCGGTAAGTGTGTATTACCTTCTTTTTGCTTCCACTATTGCCACAAAAAGCAAGGAATTAGGCTATGCTTGTGTACAGATCTGCCTACAAATGTTTTGAAAAAATGCCGCCACCTTAACTACTCATTTCCTCCCTCTCCTACAGGTACATTAGTTTGCAGACCACTCAGCTTAACCACTCTGATCTTAGGGCACAGCTTTGCCAGTGCTGGCTCGGGGGGAGGACCTGAGAGAAGAGTGTGAGGTGGTTGTTTTTGGTGTCAGTGCAGCCTTAGGCACACTTAAATTGTGAAACTGCACTTCTAATTGGGGCTTGGACAGGGAGCCTGGCCGTGAAAATGAGTCTATTTGCTGACCTAAGGCATTTCCATACAAGCAGGTGCAGACTACATTCCTGCAGCTCAGCCTGCACTAATCCTTGAGCTTGAAATGCCGGAGAAGGAAATGCAGAAGGCAGAGCTCCTTCTCTCAGGCACAGCCCCCTGCAAATATGGCCACACTTCTTCCAGACCCAGGGTGCTGAGAGGCTGCTGCACTGTGTGGCCTCCTCAGGTCAAGTCTCTTTTGGCCAGGTGCTCTGTGCAACCAAATGCCAAAACCTGCCCCTCCTGCAAGATTTCTTAAAGCGGGAGGCTGAGCCCAGCCATAGTGGCTGAGGCAATCCTTGGAGTGGGACAGCTGACTTCCTGTCCTCACCTGACCCTCTTACCCCCACCCTCCCCACCATGTTCTTAAGAAAACTGAGTATCATGACAGTCCATGTGGAAGGGACAGGAAGAGTGCTTCTGGGCAGGGTGCTAAATGCTGGCTCAATAAAGTACTTCACTTCCCCCCACACACACTTAGGGTTTTTTTTAATCAGCTAGGGCTTATAAATCTAGTAAATCAAATATTTTTCCTACCGGTGGTATTAAATCGCATGCAAAGCACTGTGGGCAGGTAGCCAGAACAATAACAAAGCCACCTTGAAAGTATTTATCTCTGGCAGTACTTTATGCTTCTCACTGCTGTCTATCTGGATCTTTCAGTGTATTTTAAACTGTCAGTGAATTAAACGTCGCAAGTAAGGTTACCACTCTTTTTCCAGTTGGAGAAACCAAAAACCAAAGGGGTTACAAACAGAATTTGGAGACCTCCTTGTGGTTTTGAGTGCTACCTGGGACTTGCTGACGACAAGGGGGCTATTCACAGAGTATGACACTGTCTGATGTGAAGCTGGCCGTGTGACTTACTTGTCACCGTGACGTTGGTCTAGAAAGAGGTGCCGTGTCTCCTGATTCTTCGTTGTGCACTTCAGTTACGCTGCTGGCTTTTTCCTCCCTTTAAGAATAGTTATTGAAGAGTCAAACTGTTAAAGACAGTGCAAATACGCACTCAGAAGAAAAACTTTGGTGTGTGATTGGATCACGCACACATCATTTTCCGAAGTGTCAAGGTCTGCTCCAATAGAAATGCAAGACTGCGTATTTACTGCTTTGACAGTTAAAACTACCCACAGTTCATATGGCTCTGGTTTTCTTCTTCTCAGGACAGTGGGATCCCCTCGCTGTAGGCATGAGCTGGTTGTCGGGTTTGGTTTTTTTTTTCTTTTTTTCTACCCCGAGTCATTTTGCTCAGCAATGCGCAGGTGGGTACTTTGGAAAGCATAGTTGTGTGGCATATTTATATGATTGGCTTGAACCATGAACTAGGAGAGGAGAATCTAAAGGGAATGACAGGAATTCAAAGACTTGTTAAAACAGCTTGAAAATTCCAGGAATTCAAATGGGAACTTCACAGCGGCCTGAACTCACATATGCATGTGGTGGTGCCAAAAATTTCCAATTAACCATTAAATTAAAGTCAAGGGAGGAGTCAGATTTTTAATTTTATGGGATTGTGGTAGGGCTGAAGGAACCAGAGGTGATTAAAAAATTATGGCAACAAAACTGTACTTTTTAAAAAAGGAGATGCCCTCAACGATATTATCTGAAGTAAACTGTATTGATAAAATGGACAGTCGGGTTACATAAATCAGCACTGCAAAGATGCTGGGGTAATCAAGAACTGAGTAAGACTAGATAAAACTGGCTTATACTACGGAGGAATAAACACATACACCCTACCAAGAGAAAGGACCTGTTTCTCCCCTCAGGCAACGGAATCTCTAGAAACACCTGTAGCAGCTCGACTAAACATAATTACAGTTGTCAGGTGAAGAGAAGGTGCAGTAAGATCAGATAATTCTGCCATTCAGAACTGAATGTGAGGTCCACGGAAGTCAATTAGATGTGTCCAGGTTACTTCAATGAACGCCGGGTCAGTGTGGGAAGGAACCGACCGTGGAACTGCCAAGCACAGAAACGACATGTGCAGAGCACCGCTGCCTTGGGAGGGGGACCGGGAGTTTTGAGGAAATGCCCTGCTTTGTGATGCTGATGTGTCACCTCCTGCCTACTCAGGAGTGCATGGATTGAGGAGCGAACGAGGAGAGGTGGAGCTCAGTGTATGGGTGCTCCATATCATCAATACATGCGCGCAGGTATTTCTTTAACTGTGCAGGTTGCGGTTACAGGTATTTCAATATGATTTAGGTATTCTGAAGCTGAGTTTTCTTCAGTTCTGAATCAAAGAAAAATAAATATGCAAATGTGTATTGCAAATCAGATATCCCCGTATATACAACCTATGAATAAAAGCCTCAGTAGCATGTTGATGTGGGGAGTTAAGTAGAAATTAGTTTAATGAAGGAACAGATTTCTCTATCAAACTTCCAGTGACTTCAAAACAAAGAATTTAAAAAAAGGTTATTTCAAAACTAATAACTTGACAATGTCCTTGCTAGCTAATGACCTAAGGATATGAGAAGTCTGGTGTGGCTGTCATGCATCAAGTAGTTGGCATGGATCTTGAGAGTCTGGTACTTTATTTAAAACATAACTGTGGGGATGCCAACTATTTTAAAAGAAGTAAGTCTTGCAGCAGTGAGCTTTTTTGCATTCACAGAATCACTAAGGTTGGAAAAGACCTATAAGATAATGTAGTCCAACAACCAACCAAACACTACCATGCCCACTAGACCATGTCCTCAAGCGCCATGTCTACACATTCCTTGAACACCTCCAGGGATGGTGACTCCACCACTTCCCTGGGCAGCAATGTTCCAATGCCTTGTCCACTCTTTCAGTGAAGATGTTTTTCTTAACATCTAATCTAAACCTCCAAACAACCTTTTTAAACGTGGCATTGAAGAGAACAAAGGAGCAAGGGTTGTTCCCCACTTTTACTTTATTCTTAACTCCTGAGGGAACAGTGAAACTAGTTTCATCTGTGTTTTGAAAGGCGGTTGTTCCCTTTAGCCTGTTCCAAAGGTTTTCTGATTACAGTTTTCACAGGTAATTGCCTGTGACAAGACATCTTAAAAAGGGAAATACAAATGATAATTTGATAATTTAGGCTTCATGTGAACCCCAGTAATGTTCTTAATCGTAAAAAAGATTCCTTTAGGTGTGTTCACACAGAGTAAAAAAAAAAATCTGTTTACAAATAGCAGCATGTTTGATGTTAACGATATTCCTGACTTAAAACTGCTGCATGTGTGTATGAGCACACACTCGTGTGTGTGCGTGCACAAAGAGAGTAGCAGAAAGCCTTATTTTCCTGAGAGTATCTTGTTTAAAACAAATATGTGGCTTGCTCTTTTTAAGTCATGCAGACTGAAGTGCTAAAAAAAAAAAATGTAGATCCCAGTTTAAGCAAGAGTATATTTACGACATCACTTAAAGTCCTTTTAGAGTAATCAGTGGGACTTTTATATGTATTTAATGATGGGTCCATTCTTTAAGGCTTTTTAATGTGTGCGAACTACTGGCTAAAAGTCAGTGTCCTTCACAGATGGATATTCTGGCGTGACTAAGCAGACTTTTCCTTTCAAAGCTTAAATTTATTAAAAGAAAAAAAAAAATCCTACTGCGGATTCTAAGTACCTACAGGGATTGTGTTGAAATAACGTGGCAAATAAAGCCACGGGGACGTGCGGGAGAAGCTCCCGGGTGTAGCCGGCTCCGCGGAGACGTTCGGTACCACGGCGCTCCATCTACCGGTGCGTGGGAGAAGTCTCCTCGGCACCGCCGCCTCCCTCTTGCAGCCTTGGAAGCCGGCTCTGGATGAGTTTTAGTGGCTTAGATCAACCTGTGAGGCTGCTTTCAGGCCGGGGAGAGTTGCGATATTTAGCCCTTGGTATCACTTTACTTCCTTCCTCTCCTACACCGTTGTCAAGATGCCTTCATCCATCACCGAGGCTAGGGGCTGAGATCGCATTTCAGCCCTTGAAGCGCTGAGATCAGGAGGCCAGGGATGCCTGAATGACCCAGTTCTCAAACCACAATTGGCTGCGGCTGCCAATTCTTCTGACTGAGTCATAAACTGCTGCGCGTAAAATGGTGGTCTAGAAGGGGGGCGAGTACGCAGAAATCTGTTGCTAACGTCTGAGGTATTCATTTACTATCTGCACTTGCTTATGTCTTGTCAGTGACTTGAATCATAGGCTAAAAAAAATCCCTTTGAAGCGGAGAGGGAAAATGTCTGGGTATCTGAAGAGTGCTGGGGTTATCCATTCTGTAAAACCAGATCTTGAAGAGATCTTTCACTGTAGTGCCAACCAATCCGCATCGCTAGCATCGCTAGTTAGAAAAAACACTCGAGTGGAATTTTTTTTTTCAAGGGGAACAAAACTTGTTGTTTGGATTTTCACTCTTCACTATGACAAAAAAAAAAAAGATGCAAAAATTAATTATTTGTTTCAAAACGTGACAATCCAGGATGCTCACTGTTGTTTATTTCCCTAAAAAAGGAGTGATTTAAGAAACCGGTTCATTTTGAACAGCACTACCTTTGCAAGTGGAAAATGATCCGGGCCAAGGGCTCTCCAAATGTATCATTATTTCTTCAGCTCCTGAAAGCGATACCAGAGGTTAGGAACAGCTTATGCAGACCTATCCCCTATCCTAACCTTTCACAGGGCAGAGAAACTGAGCTGACCCTACTTTTCCACCCGTAAAACTAATTTCCTTCGACCGAAGTTGGGGTTTACAGCTGGCTCCTCCGCAGCGCTTCCCATTTGCGCAGCTCAGGGAAGCGTCCAAATCTCCCAGCAACCACGAGGGAAACGGGGAGCGGGAGTGTCTGGAAGAACAATTAGTCCGTGTGTAAGTTCTTGGGCATTCCTCGTGGACTTCCTCATCGCTGTGTTCATGCTGTAAAGGCGGAGCGGAGCCCATAAGGCTGTAACCATCACCCAGGGCCCCGGTGCCACTGGCCGTCGGGTGCCGATGGCAGCTGGCATGAGGGAGAGCCCAGCCTGAGGGGGGATCACAGCCTGAGGCGCGGCGGCGGGAAGGGGGGAAAAGTCGGTTCTGTCTCTACGCAAATGGTGGAGACTTACTTGTGGGGTTGTTCCGCTCCCGGTTTTCTTGCACTTCTCCTAATTCCTCCTCAGTAGGATTGCTGCTTCTAATTCCTTCTGCTGAGTGCACCTCGGGGCCAGCCCTACGCCCAGCCTGGCAGTCCTGCCACACCAACCCTGCCAGCAAGCCCTCTGAGCCCTCCCTCAGGCAGCCACTTTCCTTGCTCTGCCCCTGTGTCCTCTGCTGTGCCCATACTCCCCCCATCACAAAGTACCACAAAGGGATGAAGTGCTCTCGCCAGGCCCTTATAGAGGGCTAATTCTCTTTTTTAATCTTTAATACTTTCAGGAATTATCTTATCTGATTATCCCATACCCGGGGCTCTATCAGGAGAAGTGTGGCCAGCAGGTCGAGGGAAGGGATTCTCCCCCTCTACTCTGCTTTTGTGAGACCCCACCAGCTGTGGGGCTCCAGCTGTGGAGCCCTCAACATCAGAAGGATATAGACCAGTTGGAGCGAGTCCAGAGGAGGCTACAAAGATGCTCAGAGGGCGGGAGCACCTCTCCTGTGTTGAAAGGCTGAGAGAGTTGGGCTTGTTCAGCCTGGAGAAGAGAAGGCTCCGGGGAGACCTTATTGCACCTTCCAGCACCTGAAGGGGCTACAAGGAAGCGGGGAGTGGACTTTTTACAAGGGCCTGTAGCGACAGGACAAGGGATAATGGGTTTAAATTGAAAGTCAGGAGGGGTAGATTGGATATCAGGAAGAAATTCTTCCTGGAGAGGGTGGTGAGGCACTGGAACAGATTGCCCAAAGAAGCTGTGGATGCCCCATCCCTGGGAGTGTTCAAAGCCAGGCTGGATGGGGCTTTGAGCAACCTGGTCTAGCGGAAGGTGTCCCTGCCCATGGCAGGGGGGGTGGAACTAGATGATCTTTAAGGTCCCTTCAAACCCAAACCATTCTATGATTCTATGAAATACTAAGATCATGTTTCTTTTTTTTTTCCTTCTCCCTGCTTGATCTACCACGGTAGCTCTGCCCCTTGTGATTTCTCCTCTTTCAGCTATTTCCAGCCATCACTGCCTTGAGCAAGCATCCCTGGCTTATTCTCTCCCAGGGTCACATCTTCAGCAGCAACCTAAGCCGAGCTGCCTTAGCCCCACTGGGGACCCCTTGACATTGTCGCTGTTGCTCTGTACATTGGTGCCTGCAGAGCTCATAATAAATCCCCACAGGGAGCTAATACTCTCAGGACTTTCTTTGCAACACCTCTCAGGTGACGAGTCTTGCTGAGGACAAAACACCGGCCACAAGTCCCTGCTCATATGAAGTTACAGTTTGGAGGAGTGAATTTTGGCTGTTTCTGTTGCTTTGCTCAGGCCCATTCCTCCTGCATGGGCCTCCCAGCGTGGTGCCACTGGGAAATGTAATTGACATTCTCCACCCTTTTTTGCCTTAAAATCAATACTTTAACAATATTTCCCTCGATGATTCAATTAGGCTTGTTTTCACATGGCAAAAAAAGTGCATTTCAAATTTGTATCCGGCTCACCCACTGGATGATGGACTGAGGACTAAGTTGAGTAAATGAGATTAATTATTGCCCCTTGTAAGATGAGTCTCTGTCCCTTTATCACTCCTGCACCATCAACAGAGCTTCTCCAAGCGCATCAGCAGCTCTTGATCAGGAAATGTTCACTTCACTGGGATTAAGGTGTTGCACACCTGAGGTTTGACAACTGTTTTTAGCACCTAAGGCAGAGCTTTTGGTGGATCGCCCTGGGAAGGGAAGCTGGTTTGTTCTCCCAGAACCTAGAGAGGTGGCACGATGCTCTCGCCGTCCCTGCACTGCTGCAGAAAGATCAGCCCTTGCTGGGGGAAGTCCAACAGGTTTCCAAAGTCTCTGTCTCTAGGGAGAGGGCATCAGTGGGACTTTAAAGGTTGCAACTATAACAACAGTCTGCGGGCTGCAGCAATGCTCCTCACAGGGATACTCACTTGACCTTTACACCAGTGAATTCTCTATACCTCTATCATTAAACATGAGCTTTGTGGAAGGTGTTTTAGCAAGGTGTTGGACACCAGTGTTTCAAAGCCAGTATTCCCAATGCATCCTTCCTTGTATGGAACACAAAAAGTCATCAGTGGGAAGGTTAATGTGCGCCAATGCAGCATCATATGCCTGTTTCTATACATCTCTGGCCTATCAGTTGGCCTTGCTGACACCTGTCAGTAGGTTCCAATAAGATTTATAAGCTAAAATGTTCTCAAAATATAATTTTTTCCTTTTATCTGGGAGTTTCTCTGATTACATCACAGTGTCCCATGGAGTATACTTGTTCTTGGGGCATTGGTGTTCAATAGAAACAGATTTATATTTCCCCTGAGGTTGGGGATTTTTTTTAGCTCATTGAAAAACGTTTGTTTTCTCAAAGTTCAGCATGCAGAAGTTAAAAAAAAAATAAACCAGAGTGTTGCTAAACACTTCATGGTATGTTTTGCATTCAGACATGAACGATACGCTATTTTCTCACTGAGTCCCACTCAAAGTATGGAATAATTGTGCCTTAAAAATGAATCACTACTGCGTAACAAAAGGGACCGTGTTTTGCGAGGCCTGAATTATGCAACTGCAAGTTCCTGTGGTGGTGGGATGGCAGGAAGAGGGAGGGAGGACCTTCCCCCAGTCATGGACGGGGGAACCCGGCCCAGCGGCTGGGCTCTTTTGCGGTGGTCTTGCGCTTAATCAGCCAAACCCAGAGCCCTCTCGGGAGCCGTTCACTCCGAGTTTCTCATTCCATGGCTTGGTACCTACTTGCAGAAATGCCAAGCAGCCGGCTGCACACAAAAGGCTTTGGGAGCGGTCGGCCGAGCTAAACAGCCCGCAATAGTCCGTCTGAAAGGAAAAACTCGGGCCATGGGCACCAAGGAGGGTATTTGTTGATTTATCTGTCCTGGCTCTTCGCCTATAAATCGCAAATTGGACGGCAAGTCAGCTTACCTCTCCAACCCCTCCATCAAAGGATGCTGACATAAAACAATGTTTATGAAGTGCTCGCCATGCCCTTACCCTCCCCTCGGCGGGGGGCCGTGCCCCAG
>NW_010260627.1:0-296 GCF_000690775.1 Eurypyga helias
TGCTGCGTTTTACCTGGTTTTAAATTAAAGGGAATTGCAGCCCCAAAAATCACATCCTTTGGGATCGTAACAATCAGCTACAGGTAGAGGGGGTGTTCACGCGCCTTCGGCCCCGCGAGACGGACACGGGAAGCTGCCAAAAACGCCGCGTGCGCAGACGGATTGCAGACCTCGGTTAAACACGGGGTGAGGGATTGATCGGTCTGAAATGATGCGAAAACGAGGGGGTTAAACGGATACAGCGACCTGGGTGATGAGGGAAAGGAGGCCCACGGTGCCGGCTCCGCCCCCCCCGC
>NW_010260627.1:318-550 GCF_000690775.1 Eurypyga helias
GGAGAATAATAAAGGGAATGCTCCTTCCCGCGTGCTCCCGGCGCTGGGTTTGTCGGGAGAAGCGCTGGGTGCCCCCGGTACATCCCTTGCGGGTTTAAAATAAATCTGGGGTGAGCAGGGAGGAAAATTTGGAGCCCAAATCAGGGCTTGCTGCTGAGTTTTGCAAGACTTGGGGGAGGGGGAAGAAAAGGGGGTTCAAAGTGATTTAAGAGATCGGTGACGAGTGGCGTTC
>NW_010260628.1:0-11328 GCF_000690775.1 Eurypyga helias
CCTTCCCATCCAAACCATTCCCTGGTTCTATGATGATCTGTGGGCAGCACGCAGGGCCAGGTGCTCACCCACATGTGTGCTCCTGGCACTACTGACTCCCACCAGGTACTTTTAATTAAGGACTAATTAAATGAAAGAGCCAAACAAGCCAACCAACCTGCCCAAGGGTCACAGCCACTGGATGCCATCTCCTCCTCCCAGGCAGGTGCTGCTCGCCAGCCCTGGCTATCCCCGCTCCCTGCCTAAAAGGGTGCATTCCTTCCTGCCCCTCCAGCAGGGCGGCCAGCCTGCCTGCAGAGCCGCTCTCCTCTTGATATCCCAGGAACATCCAGCATGACAAATGCACCTTGCTGAGCTCTTCACAAGTGCCCTGATTTATTTCCAACCCCCTCAGTAGAAAACTGCACGTCATTTATGAGCAGACCCAGCTGAGCTCTGGCTTCTCGGTTTTCACCCTGCTCTGTTTACTTTCTGGGTCTTTTTAATTGCTTTTTAGAAGTCTGCTCTCAGCCTACAGCTATTTTTGAGATGTGGCACGGAGATCTTGGTCTGGGTGACTAAGAAGTAATTTATAGAGCCTTGGCCAGCGCTGCTCCAGCATTTCTGCCGGCCAGACAGGCGTTACGGCACGGCAGACGTGTCGGGACACGCGGGGAGAGCGCGTTTGAGCAACACCTACGGCTCCGTAATCGGCTCAAAGGGGTGCGAACCGGGAGCGCTTGCAGTTTGGGGAATAAACAGGCCGGCTCTAACACAACCTGCTGTGGGCAGGAGCAGGCGGCATGGTCCAGCCCCGCAGGCCGGGATGCTCCGGGGGGAACACGGTTGTGCTTGGCCATGTACGGGCAAAGCCCGGGCGGTTTGCATGTTACGCTGCTGGGGAACCTCATGTGAAAAGAATTTCCCCCAAAACAAGGGCTGACTGGGAACCTTCCCCAGTGAGCAACGAGCTGGGCATGGATTTTCCTACTCTGATTTATAGTGTGTGCCGCTGGTGCTCCCCTGGTCTGGACAAGAAGAGCCAGCTCCACGTGGGGCTGCCGCTGGATGGGGGGGCGCTGGCCGTGACCCCGAGCCGGGCAGGATGCAGCTCGGGTGCTGCATGGGGCACCCAGCACCCCTCTGTGCTGGGGGGTACCCTCTGGCTGCCCACCATGCACCGAGCATCCTTATTCCTGCCCTCTGCGCTGCCAGCTGATTTTTTCTTTAATTTATTTATTTTTAATTTTTTTCTTTTTCTCTTTTCTCTGTGCTTGATGGTGCTGTTCAAAAGCCCTGAACAATAGTCTGCATTTATCCGGAGCGCACCAGCCTGCCAGCTGGCAGCAGATCAGCCTTCTCATCCCCTTCCAGGGCTCTTAAAGACAACTGTCCCAAAAAAACTGGGGTGTGTGGTTGCTCTGCGAAGTCCCTGCGCTCTTAAATGCCTGGGCACTGATACAATTAATGTTTAGCGTGGCATTCTTGTTTCCTGGTTGCCATTCTCTGCAAAACAATGGGGTGTTTTGCCCATGAAATTACTGTTCTGATTAGGAGGAATATGTCCGTCATTAGACTTTCA
This sequence comes from Eurypyga helias, assembly GCF_000690775.1. Lineage (NCBI taxonomy): Eukaryota > Metazoa > Chordata > Aves > Eurypygiformes > Eurypygidae > Eurypyga > Eurypyga helias. Next base: position 1,562 of record NW_010260628.1, read on the forward strand.
AATGCGCTCCTTCTGCAGCGCGGCACTGACAATCCGGCCGAGATTTCTCCGGCGATATTTCTGTTCCTGAAGGAAATAGCAAGTGCAAATAGGGCAATTTTATACACTTGCTGGGGAAGGGGATTTGCGTTCATGGATGCTGTTGTGTTTGCAGCAGTGGCAGCTGGGGCCAGGCCATGCACAAGCTTCCCCAGGCCACGGCAAAAGCTGCGGCTGCAACCCTTGCCGTCTCGCTCTCTGTACGGATATGTCTGCGTAGGTGTAACAATCCACATTTTCACAGGATTTCAAGCCCAGCCCATGTGGGATAGTCAGCTCCGCCGATGTTGCAGCCTTGTCCTTAAAAATCCCAGGGCCTTTTAGTTCAGAGCGGATGTTCCCAGGTTCTCCGAGAGCAAAGTCACATCAGAAATCCCCGTCAAGGGGGGAGGAGCAGAGGTGAGGGTCTCAGGATGGTCTGTGTGTCTGTGTGCGTGGGATGCGGGTACGGCACGGGCAGCACAGGGTGGAGCCACTCGGGGCAGGGGGCTGTGCAGCATAATGGCACCCCGAGGGGTTTTGGGGTTCTTGCTCCGGTGAGAAGGGTCTGTCTGCGAAGGGAAGGTGCTGGGGATGGGGCAGGTGTGCAGCACCGTCCACGTCTGTCGGGCAGAGCTGGTTCTCCTGAGGGAAGGGACTCAGAGGGATCCTGGGATGCGTCGCTGCCTCGGAGCTTCTCCTGTTGGCACCACGCAAATCAGTTCATCCTGAAAAACCTTGGGAACAGAGGTTAGGCAGTCAGATGAAAGACAAGAGCGAGGCATCAGCATCCCTGAGCTCGGCAGCTCCCTGTGTCATGCTGGGGTGCTGCCTGGCTGCAGCAGGGAGATAATCCCTTCTTCCCATATCCGAACAGCTGAGAAGGCCTTGGAGAGGGCCAGAGAGACCCTCGAGGGTCTGAGCCATGCCTTGGGCACTTCTCCGCGCTCGCTTTTACTCCTGCCTTCCCCAAACCCCTTCATTCAGTAACAGGAAGGGCCCAGTCCTCACCCCGCAGCTCCTACCCCCAGCTCAGCCAAAAATATGTCCCCCCCTGAGTACTGGGGAGGTTTTTTTCCCAGGTTTCAGCCAATATAAACTCCCACTGGAGAGTTCGAGGCTGGCAATGAGCTTACTCATTCTTGGCTTATCATCCCGAACCTCTGACCTTCAAACAGGGCTGGTGCGGTGCCCGGCCGAGCAAACTGAAATCCAAACAGACGGGGATGCACTGGTGCTTCCTCACTGCTGCCCGAGACCTCCCTGCAAACTCATGTGTGTGTCCCCAAGGACCCCCCTGGGGAAGGGACCCCGCCGGGTGACCCTTGTTCCACGCTGGCACAGGTGACTGCAGCCCACGTGCCACCTCCTATGGGGCGTCTGTCCGATTGTCCTCCGGATAGCAATCCCCAGGAAGCGAGGTTGGGATTTGGGGGTGCTGGTGCACGGGTCTGGGCCCTGTTACCCCTCAAACAAGCCGCCTGGGCACCCCAGGAGCCCCAGAAGGCAGCCCACATACCTCAGAGCCCCCCAGGACATTGACATTTCCCATGCAGATGGAGAGCAAAAAGGGGGGACCCACAGGGCTGGAGTAGTGTTCCCCCCCCCCGCCCCAGTGGGGACATGGGTGAGGCAACTGGTGTCCACTGGGAATGGAGGAATGTGGCAAAATGGGGGAGGGGGGGGGAGAAATTAATAATTATTGAAACCGCACCCCTATCACTGTTCATCAAAATTTGCCCGTACTTCATTCCAGCCTCCTTTCTTCTTCTTGCCTCCAGTAAGTACTTTAACATCCTTTTTAAAAATTAAAGGGGGAGGGTTATGGAACAGATAAGAGATAATTGCCTAGCTTTGACTCTTCTATTGATGTGAAAATAGGATCGGAATTACTCACTCTGGTTGAAAGGTTAGTTGAAGGTTATTACAGGAAAATTGTTATTCATACATTTTTTCTGTGCTGCTGGATAGCCTGAAAGATTAAATTCACAGAGTGCATAATGACCCATCACAACGGACAATGGTGGGAATAATCTCCAGAGACTCCAGATAACAGAACAGAGACTTCTCTGAATAATTCATGGTTCAACAGACATCCCTCACTAACAGATTACATGTGAGTTTTCATTAGAAAGGAGATAATTTAAAGTAGCTTTAAAAATAACCCGGTATTTTTAACGGAAGTGGAATTACCATAAGCATTTATGCAGTTTGTTTATGCTTTAATAAATCTACTTTCCTCCTGACCTTCATGCCATGGGAACAAAACGCCAAGGGATAAAGAAAGTCATTGTTTGTGACAGTCCCCTCGTAGTGCTGGTGGAGCATCGGTTCCGTATTCCGCCTCCCACTTGAGCGCTCCCGGCCGAGAAAGATGCTCCCAGCTGAGAAGGATGCTCAGGACACCCTGGACCACCTGGCGTTGGGTGGGGATGCTGATGGAGATGCAGGGGGACCAAGCATCGGCTCCCTCTCTCTCCCAGCCTCAAAATCACGCACCGGCTCTGGCTAATCTTTTAATTTCATCATCACGGAGTAGCTATTACGCTTTAAAAGCTGATTGTTTGTGTTTATTAAGGTTTAACGGAGGGCTGATACCCATCTATCGCGTGGTTGTGAGCTGCAACAAATACGTCTTAAATAATTAATTGATATTTAGTAAACATATAACAGTTATCTTCTCCAATCTAAATTAAATGCCAATTAATGCTATATAATTCCCTTAGCTTACAACTTTTCAGACAAGGGGGATTGCTGTCGCTGCAGAGGGGCGAGCAGGGTTTATGTCCGCTGTTGGGCAGGTTTTGGGGTGCCAGGCGGCACTGGGGCTGGGAGCAAGGCTGGGCTGGGGGGAGAGGCTGCAGGTGGTGTGGGGAGAGAGCACGGTAGGAGCTGCTTCATCATTTTCAGGCTTCGCTGCCTCCGTTGTGGGTTTCCAGCCAACTCTTTAACTGCTCGCAAAATAAAATTGGTGGGGGAGTCGAGATGGTAATTATACGGTAAGGTAAGATAAAGCAAATATTTGAGAGGTGATTCATTTCCAGCATCGCTGAGTGATGTGCAAGCATTCCTCGGGGAGAGCGTCAGCTCGGGAAATATTTACCTTCTCCCATCAGGTGGATTTGTGGGCACCACGCAGAGTAAATGTTGAGTAAAGTAGCGTGGAGCTGCTTAGCAGAAGGGCCGTCACATGCAATCCCTCCTGCTTGCATCACCACTGTTGACAGAGCATATTTAGAGCACGCAAGGGAAGACTTTGACCTAAAACAATTGTTAAAAAGGAAAAAGGAGGAACTTTGCTACCATCAGCGGCATTTCCCTGGATTTATTCCAGCCTTGCCATGAGCAGACTCCTGTGAACTCTGCAGGAAACGACGTTTTCGTTATCTTGCAGAAGATGTTTGTGCTAATTGCCATTTCCTTGTGGCCGAGGGGCTGGGGCTGGGGGATGGCTGGAGCTGGGGGTCGATCTGGTCCTGTGTGGCATGGGAAAAAAGGGACACTTTCTCCTAGCAGTAGCTATTCCATGCTTCGCCTTCCTTTTGATGCATTATTTGCGAACCCTGAGGGCAGTGGGAGGGGTTGTCCTTCCCTGTGTGCAGGACGGTCTCCATCAGGACTAGGTCTTCCTCATTTCCTCATTGCAGCTTTGGGTGCTGCTGGGGCAGACGGAAAGACCTGGGGCAGACTGGATGTCTCCCTAAAGCCCTTTCCCAGCTTTGCATCCCTTGGAGGTAAAAAGTTGAGTTTTTTAATATCATCTAGAATTATAGAATCGTGGAATGGTTTGGGTTGGAAGGGACCTTAAAGCCCACCCAGCCTGTCCCAGTGCCTCCCCACCCTTTCCGGGAAGAATTCCTTCCTGATGTCCCATCTCCATCTCCCTCTTTCCGTTTAAGCCTGTTACCCCTTGTCCTGTCACTCCCTGCCCTTGGGAAAAGTCCCCTTGCACCGGCTGCTCTTGTTTCATCCCCTCAGTGGTCCGGCTGGGTTGTGCAGCGGTGATGTGGGGAGCAGAGATACCTGGGTTTGCCTTCCCAGATGAGCAAAGGAAATCCTGGCAAACTGGTGGAGAGCACGGGCGATCAAGTGTGAAACCGAAGGGATTCCTCAGGTCCTGTCCTGCTGGGAATTCCCTGAGAAGGATTTAACCCCTGGCAGAAACGGAGCAGGTACAGACATTTTACTCTCACCCCACCCCTGTAGGTATAAGGGCTTGTTATAAATAATCCTCGAGTCTAAAGGATGTGAATGAGGACTTTTATAGATTTAACATGGAACTCTAACATCTTCTTCCACTAAAGCTTATGTCAATAAATCATTTTTTAATTATAAGCTTAAATTATCAGCTAAGCATGTCTAAATGATCTCTGGAGTGATTTTTGCGTGCAGAGCCATGTTAAGGAGCCCTAGGAAGAAAGTTGTTCTCCTTCCTTTTACAAGGCTTTCTATTTTTTCCCACCTCCTGGAAAACCAACCACCCGATGTGTGTGTGTCAGATGGGATAGGAATGATATTCACCCCAACCCTAAATTAGGGCCTGCACAAATCCCTAGCCAAGTGTTACAGCTCACTTCCACCTCTGATCCATAAGGAGAGCGGTGGGTTTGATTTGGTGCTGCTTTCCGTGATTAACTCGCGTACCAGAATCTGTCTGGGTGCAGCTCAGCTCTGCTTGGGTGCCCTAGGAATAATTTTGGGGGTGGCAACGCATGTCGGGGTCCCGGGGAGGACCCAGGAGCTGGGTCAGAGCACACGGCAGCAGCCCAGGGATCCCGTTTGAATCCAAGTGTCCTGGTTTTACCTGCAGAAACAGACCTTTCTGTTGTCTGCACTCCGTGCTCCAGAGCAGGATGCTTCTGATTCTCCAGGGAATCGCCAAAGCCCAGGGAAAGGGGCATGGAGGATAGATGTGGGAGATGCTGCTGCATGAGGTTGGCTGGTGCATCGGTGGTGATGGAGCTGGAGAAACACAGGCGGGGCACTGTCGGCTCTTCTGACCCCTGGTATAGACAAATCAGTGCTGTTTCATTCCCGGGAAGGGCAGAGCTCCTCGTGGATGAGATGTTCCTCTCGTTTCAGACAGCCATTGGAGCACGGCCCTTTGCTCCACAGATTGCTCCCTGGCCACTCCAAATCAATTCACAAATGATTTTCTTCTTTGCACGAAGAGATTTATAGCATTTCTCATCCCTGAGTTTCCCACATTCCCCTAATTAGTGCAGTTAATCAAAGCACCGAGGGAGTGAGGTGCCCTGAGCCGAGGACCCGGGTGGAGATGATGGCTCCCTGCACCAGAGCAGGGTCTGTGCCCAGGGGCTCAGTGGGCTGGCATGGGACGGAAGTGATTCCGACCTTTTCTGTTCCCGGAGAAGTGCCTGACCTGTGAGTTGCTGCTGGAGACGCTGTGCCGGCTGACACACCGCTGCTCCTGCGGAGGAGTAGCGAGTCTCTCCGTGTTTTAAGAGCTCTGGGGATCTTCAGCTGAATCCCACTCCGCTCCTCTCATCCTCCCCAACAAGGCTTTGATTCTCACTTTCTGTTCCTCTGCCTCCATTAATCTTATTCCACGGATTCCATGACAACGTAAGCATCTGCGGATCTCGCTCTTCAAACCGTTACTGAATTATTGCGGGGAGGTGGGGCTTGCAGCCCCCAGACCACATCGACCTGCTTATGCTGTGAAGGTCGAAGGCAGAAATTAACCGGGCTTTTAGCAGCGTATCATTTTGCACCCATCTATCTGGATTGCCTCCGGAAGAGGAATGCAATCCCTCCTTCCATCTGGGAAGAGGAAGGAGAGCAGGAGCCCACCCGAGCCCCTCCACGGGGTCTGCAGGACGATGCTGGAGCCCCAGCTACACTGCAGCTGGAAGGATACGCCAGTTTTGTCATCCCTAAGGAGATTCCTGGTTTATTCCACCTGGTCCTCAGCTGCTGCTGGCAGAAATGAGGAACTGCCCCTCCCAAGAACTTGGGAGCATCCTGGCTTCTCTTTCCCCATCCATGAACATTTGATTTCAGCGGACACCCATGGGCAGGGTGGCTGCAGCTGGGGAGGGATGCCCGGGATGGCTGATAAAGGGATGGATAGCAGTGAGAGCGGGAAGGCTGGGCGGGTGGTGGGCACAGGGGAAGTGGTGTTGGTTTTTCTGGGCCTGCCTCTCTTTCAGCTAATGGGTGTCACATCAGGCGGGTGACGGGGTCAGCTCGTGGCTCCTGAGGACCAGGCTGTTCCAGGCTGCTCCGCTTTCCACCACGGGTCCGGCACCAGGTTTGCATTCACGGGGAGCTTCGCTCTTCCCGGCCCCGGCTCCATCCCAGCTGCGCTGTGAATACCCCTGCCCCAGCCCGGTTAAAGGCTTTTCCCTGTGCTTAATGATGTGGCTGTGAATTTACCCTTGAGGAGGGAGGAGCTGTAAATAATGTTGGTTTTTAGGAAAAAAAAAAAAGCCCTCTGCGATGGCCAGATTTGGAGCCTTGCTGCTGGCACGCACCGTCGGCATTTGCCCTTCCCTCTCCTTCCCCTCAACACATGCAGCCTTCCACAGGTTGCTCTGGGAATTCCTCAGGATCAGAACAGCCATCTCCTCCACCCCCAGAGCCTTCCCTCGGTCAAACAGAGAATCCTCGCTGCGAGTTTGTTTTCGAAATTGAAAAGATTCGGTAAAATGAAGGGTTTTGGCTGTTGTTCAAATAAGCGCTTCCCCGCTGAAGCGCTGGCATTTACTCTTGGACACCGAAGGACTTGCCAGCTCCCGCACAGGGTGTCGTGCCATCATTACGAGGTTTGGCATTTAGAAATCTCCACCCTCAGTGTTTCTCCAAAAATTCCTCATTTTTTGGCCCACAGAACCCCAAACCACCAGAGCTCCTGTGCCCCGAGGTGCCTGCAGCCCGCTGGGAGCTCGGTGTGAGGCTGCAGGATGGGTTTCCATGGGGTTTGCCAAGCCAGGTCCAGCGTTAGCTCTGGGAAACAGGGACCAAGCCAGCGTGCTGGTGTCCCCCCCGCCTGGAGCTGCATTCCCCATAGTATACAGTTGCTGAATTGTCTTTTCTCCTGACTATTTTAATCCTGGAAAGCTTGGGACAAAATTCCAAGGCACGCCTTTACCAAGGACCTCTTTACAGGAACAGAAATAGGGCGAGGGGAGTGCACAATGCCGGCAGCAATCCAAAGCATCCAGGTAAGGATATTTTGTGTGTTGTCTTTCATCGTGTTTGGCCGGGCGGCTCTAAGCACCCCGAAGCCCAGAGGTAGACGCAGTTGTGCCGTAGGAGGGGGGCAGGGGGGGTGTGTGCGAGCGGCTCCGTGGCATTTTATTGTTAGCCGAGGTTAAACCACGACGCCAGCTCTCCAAAGTGCCCACGCGGTCCTTTAATAATGAAAAAATGGGATGATGTATGAGAGCCTTGCAGGCTGGGAGCTCTCCTATGTATCACTGCTCAGGAGTTTAATAACAAAAATTGGATTAGCAGCTTGGAAGAAGAGCCGTTTCCCTCGGAGCTCTGGGCTGGGGATGCTGCAGCCCTGAGTTTTTTGGGGATGCCTGGTGCACGTTTGGCAAAGAGAGCTCCTAGGGAGCTAGGAGGTGTTTCTGACTGGCCAAATTACTCTTATCGTTGGGTTTTATTGCGCCGTGGCAATGCGGGTCCTGGGCGTGGGCGCTGATTGTTGGTATTTATTAATTGCAGCAGCACGGAGGGATCCTACCTGGGTTTCGGGCATCACCGTTTTGGTCAGGAGCGGGTGCTGTAGGGCCAGCCCGGGAGCGAAGGGGGTTTTCCACAGCAGCCGGTGTTCCTGCGTGGGGGTGTTGCTCAAGCCGGGTTGCTCCATACGGGGGGTTGGTGCGCTGCCAAAGGACATGGGTTTCGGCTGTGAGGGTCTCAGCCCCGCAGTGAGCTGTAACCCACCACTGCAGGTGGAAGATACACCTCCAGCAGAGGGGAAATCCTGCTTCACTCCTACGGTTATCCCTGTTTCTGGACTTTTAGGCGTTCCTCATTGACTCCCCCTCCTATGCATGACCGTCTGCGCGCATCTCCTGCATCCTTGCGCCTATGCCTGTTGCTGGAGGAGGAATGGCCAGGCGTGCACAGAGCAGGTTTTCTGGGAACAGAGCAGGATTTCTGGGCACAGAGAGCTGTGGTGGGTCTGTGTTTTCCCCCTTTCATGTGCTACCACCCCAAGGAGGGCGGTTGGGCTGACTTGGAGCCTGTTTTTTCCCCTGCTAAGCCCAGTGTGTAAGCGTGATCTCGCACCTCGACCACATGTGAACACCAGCACGGCTTTGGGTGGCATTGCCCTACTCGTGGTCTACTGAGGGCTCATAGCTCCGATGGAGCTGTGGAAGGTAGAAATCTGCCCTCAGCAACTGCCAAGTACTTGAGGATCTGTCGTCGGGGTTTCGGGGTAGGTTTCCATATCCAGCTCTCCCACAGCTGTAGCTTTAGGGGTGTGAGGTGGCTCTCCCTGTGCCTTTTGGGGAGCCAAAGCATTTTGGTGGGACGGGTGCCCCTTGCTTTGCTGGATCGTTCTGTGGTTTGGCATGTCCCCACGGCGCTGGGCTGGGGCGGCTGCGGTGCTGCTCCACCTCCAGCCTTAGCTGGGCACATCCTGGTGCACACCAGTTACCCCAGTGCTCCCCAGTAGCGCTGTCCCCAAAATCCCAGCCAGCAGGTGTAGATGGGGCAGAGGGGATAGCTGATGCCTGTGGGTTAATAGCACAGGCAGGGTAAGGGGCTGGGGAGGGGGCAGAGCGAGCAGCATGAGCACAGAGCTAGCCAAGCTGCCGACTCCTGCCCGCCAGTGCTGCGGGCACAGGGGCTGCAGGAGGGTTTGGCTGCTCGTGGGCTCCTGGTCCTCCCTCCCAGGAAAGCTGGTGTGCCCTCGCCTCTGCAGGGAAGATGTTTTGTTCGCTGGCCTAGAGCAGGTTGGACTCTGAACTGAGCTGGTGGTATTTAATTAAGAAGTGCTAAGTTTTGTGCTTCTGCCCTTGTTTGCCATCTGGTATAATGGGGAGAAGGTGGGTTTTTTCACTGTTTATTATTCTCCTTGTTGCTACCAGACCAGACCCGGACCTGGGGAGTCCTCAGTGTCGGCATCCAAGTGTGTGCTTTCATGCAGAGTATATGCAAATGCTAGGTAATTTATTTTATAAAACTATTTTTATGGCAGTTCCCGGCGCTCCAAGTACCAGCTGCGATGAGAATCACTTGGATGTTAAAGTGCTGTTGACAAAATTGTTCCCAGCGGCACGTATCCTGTCAAAATTCAAGGTATGGGGAGGGTGAAGGCACGGATGCAGCCGAGCCCTCCGGAGATGCGCAGGGGTCATTTGGGGACAGAAAGCCTTTCCCGAGCGCCCGCCTCCACGCAGGGTCTGGGCAGACGTGCTCGGACTGCGGGAGCCAGCACCGCCGGCTGCTTCAGCAGCGTGCCGTGGGATGGGGCAACGCCGGGCTCTGCCTTGCCCAGCACATGGGATGGGGAGGATGCGGCTGGACCTAGGGAATAGCTAAATCCAACATTGGGGGGAAAAGGCTGATTGAGGAAGAGCTTTGCTTTTAATTTGTGACTCTGAGGTGCTGCTTACCTGTGGGAAAAAGGCTGGGGGGGTGTCTGCTTCAAAGGAGGCAGCTGCTGGAGTTGGAGTCTGGAGGTTTGGCTCAGCCCTTTGCGGGGAAATGTGCCATCAGTCATTCCAGAGCCTCGGAGAAGTGGCAGGAGGGGGGGGGGTGGCGCG
>NW_010260628.1:11359-15593 GCF_000690775.1 Eurypyga helias
CAGCCGGCACCCAAAGGAACCAGCCACCAAAGCCCTCGGGAGGGGTGTGCAGTCAGGGATGGCTCCAGGATGGCTCCAAGGATGCAGGTAGTGGAGGAGGGCTTGCCGGGACACCACTTCAGGGACCTGTCCTTGTGCCGTCTCCGCTTGCCAACGGCTGAGTGCATAACTGCAGGGTTTAAAATCCAGGGTGTCCTGCCTTTCTGGAGCTGCCCCTTCCAGCAGCGGGGTGGCTGCCTGCCCCCAGCCCTGTCTGCCCCAGCAGCGGGACCCTCCACCATCCCACGGCTCTCCCCCTCCCACCGCGGGTTGGGAATGTGGTGACAGCCAAGGGCGGAGGAGTTAACAAGCAAGGAAAATAGGAGATAAATAGCAAAAGAATGCTTCAGCCCATTCATCCCAGAGCCTTACTAAATGTACCATGAATGATTCCTTACAAAATTGAGCTGTATGTACACTTGCGTGATGGCACTGCCGTGAGTTGCTGCTTTATAAATCTCTCGTGTACGCGGAGACGTTAGGGTTTGCTTTAATATAAGAACTGTGCATCTCTTCAGGTTGGATATCTCTTGCCAGGAGCCAAATTACATTCCAGTGCTGCATCCTGAGTCCCTGGTATTCATGCTGGGAGCTGGGGTGCCTTCACTCCTGGGATGTCTCACCTCTTGCCTCGGGTACCCTGATTTTGCCAGGTCCACTGCGGTTGTTCTGTCACCTTTCCCCAGCACGGTGACAGTGCCTGTGCCACCAGCTGCAGGACGCGATGACCCCAGGATTGCCCCACGGTGATGTGGCTGTGCTCTGCCTGGTCCTGCGCCCAACCAGGCATCGCTGTGGGGCTGTGGACCGTCCCAGAGTCCCGGCATGGCTGTGGGCATCCAGTGTGTGTCCAATGCATCTGTGTGCATCCGACAAATGCATCCAACAGGTACATCCAACATGTGCATCCAACATGGAATCCAACACATGCATCTAGTGTGTGCATCCAACATGGTTATCCAACATGTGCACCCAACATGGAGTCCAGCACGTGCATCCAGTGTGAGCGACCAACACGTACATGCAATGTGTGCATCCAGTGTGGAGTCCAGCACGTGCATCCAACACGTACATCCAACACGTGCATGCAACGCATGTACGCAACACATGCATTCATCCAACACGTGTGTCGTACACCTGCATCCCCTGCGGGGATCCAGTGTGGGGCCCAACACGTCCATCCAACACGGTGCCTGGGACGCACCCACAGCCAGCCAGGCCTTTTCCACAAGCCCATGCAGGGGCCGTGGCGCTCCCACGTGCCGTTTGAGAACTGCACCCACAGCCTTTGCCTGCCCTGATTTCCTCCTTGGCTGCTTCAGGAGGAAGATTTCTTATTTCTCCTCGCAGGGTCACCGAGAGGGTAAATGCATTAGTGTGGCTCTCAGACGGATGGTGCTGGTAAAAAACAATGTCTCGCTGCTATTTGCACGCTGGATTTTGCTTTGAGGGCTGCTAGCCCTTGGCTGCGTATTTACACGCTGTGCTCCCAGTCCCTGGGACGGGACAGATATATTTTCTAAGATGCTCTCTTTTCCATAAAAAATACTTGATTGCAGTATTGACAGAACCACTGATGTAAAAGGGCAAGGAAATATTTCCAAATGGTTTATCTGGCAGCTGTAGATTTCATCTCATGTTGCTTATTGACCTCTAATTGTTTCCAGTCGTAGCGGGAGACAGGAAGATCAATAGGGCTGGGGAGATAGTTAATATCCTCCCAGTGCACTTAACTGTAGTTAGAAAATACTGGGATTCATCTTCCTGTGATTTTTAGCAGGTCTGTAATTGAAGCGTTGGGCGCTCGTGTCTGGGACTTCTCTGTGCGCTGGGTTCTGTGTAAAGCATTAATTTCCCTTCCCCCCCCTTCTCCTCACCCAGTCCTGGGGGCTCGGAACAACGTCGTGGTTCTCCGAGCTGCCCTTCCCTGGGGAGAGGAGCTTTAGAAACTCAGGAGACCCTAATCTCGGGGAAAGATGCAAATCAAACGCCTCTCCCAAGGAGCCCAACCACCTCATTTGCTCCGGGGTTGTGTTGTGTTTGCTGAGCAGTGAGGAAATGGGGTGCCACCAGCTGCCAAACAAACATTCCTTCTGCATGTATTCCCAATAAGCCCCTCGTGTTGGCTGCCAAGAGCTTTCCAAGGTCTCTGGAGCCTCATTGCTTCTCTCCATTTCTCCTCATGCTAAACCAGCCAAACCACCTTTCCCTGTGGCCGGGAACAGGCAGCCGTCCCGTCCAGCGTATGGCACAAGTTTCCTATGCTACAGGCGGAGCTGTGGCAACTTCCAGCTTACAGCTTCTAATGCCAAGGTCAATGGAATGGTTTCCCATTGCTCTGAGCTGACAGATGTGTGTGTCCCTCGCCTGGACATCGCCTGCCTGTGGAGCTCTTGCTGTCCCACGGTGCAGGTCGGGTTAGCTGCGTGTGCCGGGATGCCGGCATGCCCCGGATCACCGGACCGTGCCGTGCCATTGCACCAAAACCTGCTGCCCTCATCCATGCCCAGAGCCTGGCAGGGTGTGTGACGGAGTGGGCAGCATGCTGGGAACCACCTGGATCCATAGCCATGCCGGGGGTTCCCGGTGCCATCCCCAGCTCTCGCACTGACTCCGTGGGTCGCTTTGCATCCCGGCCGCCGCGCACACCGGAGGGCACATTTACAATGCAAACCTGAGGCCTGCTCAGGGAAATAGGGTGCTTCTAGCTGGGCCACCCCTCCCACCTGCACACACGCTGGGGGGAGTGGGCCCCCCAGCACTGCCTGCAGCCTTCGTTAGCACTGCTTCCAACTACAGCCGAGGAATTTTTGTCAGCCCTTTAATCATTCCCATTACTCTGCAGCAGGCATGTTTGGATTTGGATGGCAGCTCAGCGTGACCCAAACTGAACTGTTCCATTGCGTTTGCAAGCAGGGGATGTGACCAGTTGGGGTTCCTTTGGAAAGGGAAGGAGGCATTGTGTGCATTCTGGTACATCCAGGGCTCAGGGATAGCTGGCATGAGGCAGCCTGTGTGAAGGGCACGTGGGAATCATCCTTGCACCGAGTTCACCCAGATTCTGTGGTCTGCAGCAGCCAAAGGTGAGTCTGGTTCTATAATCCCTTTCCAAATTATCCAGGTAGCCCATTCCTGGTGGGAGTGGGGTGTCCTCCCTGCCGCAGCATCTCCAAATCCTACGTTGTGCAAGGTTGAGAGGTGACGGCACCGAAATCTTCCTGCTACCGCCGAGCAGCCCTGGAATTCACCCCTCCTTGGCTCATCTCTCCCAGTTCCCCTGCCCACACGCTCCCCACCAGCATTTCCTGGGAAAGGCAAGGAATAAGCTCCTGGTTCACGCCGAGCTGATGGAAATGCTGCTTTTTGTCGTGCGTGGTGATGGAGTTGGTCCGTTCAGCGCGAGCCAAGGGCATGAGCCAAGGGCTGTGCTTCAGACATGGCAGGTATCACTGACAGATAACCTCTACTCCGGGATTTTTAAAAGCCCATGAGGATTCCAGCAGCCAGAGCTCCGCGGGAAAGAAGAGGCTGAAAAACCTGCAGCAAAAAGGCGAGGTGAGGAGAACCGAAGCGCGGTCACACCGGGATGTGGGATAAGATCCAGGAGCGTTGGGTGCACAAAAGGAGGTGTGAGGAAATTCCCTGGAGAGGCAGGGACAACTGGGATTTCGGGATGGAGGTGGAGAGGGACCAGGCCGTGGAGGCAGCTGGCTGTCCCAGGACACCTTCACCCCTGGGAAGGAGAGGGATGCTCTGGGTGATCCCACAACCTGCCTTGGGATGCGGAGCAGGTGCCCATCAGCTGGCCGGTCCCATCCCTGGGCCACCAGCGGTCCCCCGTGCAGGGATGCCACCCCCCACCATCCCCAGTGCACGCCCAGTGCAGTGCCGGTGCTGCAGGTGACGGTGACAGGGTTATTGTCTGCCCGGTGACACACAAACAGCTCCGTGGCTCTGCCTGTCACCATGAATCATGGCAGAGCAGTAATCTTTCATCAGAGCCTTCAGCACTAATTGCTGGCAAAATGCCACGTGCCTATTTTCTCATTTTAACAAAACATTTATGCATGAAAGATTTAATGCCAGGTATCAAGCATATCATTGTAAATTTACCACTAATTAAGCCTAATTAAAATAATTAAATGGCTGTGGAGTCACAATGTGAATGAAAATCACATTTCCTCTTGCGCGCGCC
>NW_010260628.1:15639-15985 GCF_000690775.1 Eurypyga helias
CCGTGCGGAGTGTGACGGGGGAGGAATTTGATCGTTACGGTAATGCTGGGACTCGATGGTAAGTTTCTTCAGTTTCGGGACCTCTTGAGATTTTTCTTTATCTGGATGAAGTACGGACAATTTGACAAATCTGTTCCTCCAAGCAGCCGATTGCTTTTGCATATTCATTACTGGTTGGATTTTTAATCAAAGTCGCTGATGGACCCTTTGCACCACCGCTAACTCGGCGATGAATAATGGATGGTGTTTAGCTGGGGGGCGGTGGGTGCGGGGGCTGCTGGGCCCCGCCGCACACACCACATGGTGCTGCAGATGTTCGGGGTCCGCGTGTGCGCAGCTCATCGAC
>NW_010260629.1:0-13821 GCF_000690775.1 Eurypyga helias
ACCACCACAGCCGCCTGCTGAGGGGCCAGAGCCCCCCTGTCCCCAAAGCCACCACCACAGCCGCTTGCTGAGGGGCCACAGCCACCCTGTCCCCACCACACGTCCCCACCGTGTCCCTGCTGTCCCCAAAGTCATTGTCACATCTCCCCACTGCACACACATTTCTCTCCGTAGTCATCATTGCATCCTCTGGCTGAGGGGTTGTCCCCCAAACAACCCTAACATCCCCCCATCTGCATTTCCTCTGTCCTCAAAGCCACCCCTCGATGTGTCCCCTCTGTCCCCAAAGCTGTTGTCACCCCCCACCCCACAGAGGGGCCACATCCCTGCCAGGCTTGGCCACCCTTACCTGGGTAGCGGCACAGCTCTTCACGCTGCAGTGCTCATTTTCACTCCTGTTTTGCCACAGAAAATTGCGTACGCCGGGACAGTCGTGAGGGAAAATAGGCGCAATGTGAAGCAGATGAGGGAGTAAATCATAAAGCCGCCGCACATGTTCTGCATACTGCGAACGAGGAGCTAATTCCCTGGTAGCCGTCTTTCAGGATGCTTCAAGTCAGTCCTCGCCACTGTGGCCCTTAAAAACCTCACAGACTTTGGCTGCAAGCAACCCCCCTCATTTCTGACTTTAGCATCTAATTCCCACAAATACGGCCAATTTCATTACGCATTTTGTTAGGGCGAGTTGAAAACAACTACCGAATCACTGAAAAAACCACTGTCAACCACGTATTTTTTTCAACAAATCAGCGTTTTATGGGGTTCGGCGACATTTGCTAGATTTTGTCAAGCGTGAGCTCAACCCGAAGCAGAAAGCAGCCGCCGAGGGTTGTTTATTGCACACGGAGTGGCCCTCCCTGACAGCAGCACTAATGGAAATGACTGTAATAAAACTGCCAGTGTGCGTGGTGTGAGCAGCAGAGCGTTTCTGCACCCTGTTCTGACAACCACTTCCCCAGTGACCAGGGACAGACCACTTCGCCTCTCTTCCTAGTTACCAGCACTGATTCATAGTTGGGATCAATTAGTTAATGTTTGCAAAGGCAGTTGAAGATGAAAAAGCATGACATACTGCTAATAAAACCATAATGATCCCACTGTTAAACATTAAACACACAATGATGCGTAAAAAAAAAAAATATCGCATTTATGGAAAATTCCTCTTGCTGCAAGGACAAAGGATCAGCTCCTAAAAAAGGAAGGACAAGCTCAAATTTGCCTCACAGGGTTGTGTCTCAAGGGTTTGGCTTCTGTTTAGGTCTCTGCTACTGATGAACTGTGTGGCCTTGGGCACATCACTTGGGCCAGCAGTTGCTGACCCACCTGGAAGTGGCAACTTAATCCAGAGCTAGCCAAAAAACAGCAGATGCTTTTGGAAAATGCTGTTCCTGGTTATTTTGCGCCTCCACTTCCCAGTCTGCTAAATGGGATGAGGATTGCAGCAGCGTTGCTTGATTTTTGCAGGCAAGATAATACAGCAGCGAGCAAGCCCTGGCCTTAAAAGTCAGGAGAGCCGTGCTACTCGCAAGACACTCTCCTCACACCACAGTGCGAGGAATAGAAGCGGGTGTGTGGGACTTTCTAGGAGAGTTTTCTTGGCAATGAGTCTCGCTTCAGACGTAAAACCGGTAGCTGTGCCACTGGTAGGGCTCCGGGTCGCCTTATGTAGATCACCGCATGTCTGATGCTCTGACCTACAGGCAAGAAGGAGGAGAGGAACCAGGAAAACCACGTTTGTCTGTACCTTTGGGCCTGCACAGGGCCACATTCCTGGTGATGAGGCACCGGTGTTTCTGGCAGGGCAAAAGCCATGGGTGGGGATCTGCACAACAGGAGCTCCAGGCAGTTCAGTATTTGGCACAGCCATCTCAGAGAGGAGAACACTTCAAAAAGAGCATTCCCTTGACAAAGTATCCCTCATTTCCTCCATCGAACTGCCCTTTGCCAGGATCATCCCTGAGCTGCAACAGCCTATTGCATCTTCCTCCTGAAATCCGATGCCACCCTGCTTTGATGGTGATCAGTTGGTGACTGCAGAAAAGCTGAATCATGAAACAGAGGTTATAAACAAGGTTATTTTTAACAAAGGAAACAAATCCCACATCATGCAGAAGTCAGAGCCAGGGACTGTCAGCTAGGGCTTGCAGGTCTCACTCCTGCCCCGATATTCTCCGTGTCCTCAAGCAAATTACAATCTCTCTAACCTTTAATTTACCTGTTTGTAACACGGACAAAGCAGCAGACTCCAGTTGTGTTTGCTTTGTACTGCAAAGCTCCTGGTGTGACTCTACAGCAGTGCTGGGAGCCGCGCGATGCCAGGGGCTGGCTCGCGCTGTTGCCCGGCACCTTGCAGAGCCATTTTCAGCCATGCAAAACCATCACGCTCAGTATTTCAACAATGCTCATAGACGTTTTGAATGCAGAGAGAGACTACCCAGTCTGCTTCCCCTCTCCCGTATTTCACAGTCTTACGTTTCAATTCCCACATGCAGCCCAGTAACTTCTGCTTCGTTTTGCTCACTGAATGCTCAAAATAGACAAGTTTCGTAGCCCAGTTGTATCCTTCAGGCACTGGCATGCTGCAGGGTGTGTGTTGTAGATACCCAGCCCAGGGGGAGGGAAGATGAGTCTGGTACACCTACAGCTAACTGGGAAATTTCCTGATTATGCCACTTCTTGTCTCTCTCTCTCATGCTCAAATTCTTCCCAGAAAAGCATCTTTCATTTTCCATAGGAAAGATGCCTCAACCTGGGGAAGCAGGGACTGGGACTGGCCAGGCTCCTACATGCTGCCTGAGGAATACCAACAGCCCCACATACAGATGCTTGTGAACCTGTCTTCTCTGCTCCATGCCCGAGTTATCAAGTGCTTTGGGTGTGTCTCCAACTTAACATAGGTAACTACTGAGGTTAAAGAACTCTAGCTTCTTTGAAAACGTTTTGTAACTATCTCTTTTTAAAACAGGTAGTTATACACACACAAATAAATTTATGAAAACTTGAGGAGATTAGAAACTTCATTGCCATACTTTATTTAGGGCTTTTTGCTGCTGGAGAGGCTTACATTCCTCGCTCAAGTTTTCTTGGAGCATAATGTTTTCCACACAGAAAATATCAAATAAAACCAAAGGCATTGATGGATTGGATCCAGAGTGGGTTCTGCTCCCCCTCTCCATTCACTGGTGCAAAGCCCTGGCTCACCTTCACCTGCCTGCTGTGGCAGCAGCCAACAAACCTGCACAAGCTCAGGACACGCACCAGCATTTTGGTAGAGGTGCCCAGGCACCTCCAGCACAGCCATGAGAAGTGGAACAGGATCAACGTTGCAAGCCAGTTCCCTCTCGCAGGTGCCTGCAAGGACACATGGCCACATGCCAGGGGGAGGAATAACCATCGCCCCGCGCCAGCTATGGGGCAGGGATGCTGCAAGGCTGCGTTAATTAGTGCTTGAGACGCCTCTGTGATCTGTAGATGAAAGGTGATTTACAGCTGCAAATTATTGCTTTTCTTCATGTGAAGTCTATTATTTTCTGGTGTCCCTCATTTTGACTCACGCCACGTCCCATATTTGGTGCAGGGCAGACTCCTCTCTGTGGGCGGCCATATAGGTGCTTTACGTCTCCAGCTGGCTGCACGCTGTAGAAGCGTGTGATCTGCTTGCAGCAGCCATTCACAGCAGCCTGGCCATGCCTGCGCTTGGGTAACTTGGGATGGGATTTGCACAAAACTGCGGCGTTGAACACATCGCTTAGCTGGTGGGTCTAGAAGGCCAAACTCGAGGCTGGATACTCAGCTGGGTTGTGCCCTCAATTCTATGAACAGGCAGAGGACCACTGGGTGAACCTTAAATCCTGCTGCAGAGAGGAGAAATAGGAATATCCCGAGCCTCTGTGCTTGGGGCTGCTCCAGGGGAGGGGAGGAAGCCAGAGAGGACAAGACTATGGCCCCTTAGTCTACAGCTTCTCATCTGCATCCCAAACCTCCTGGGCAGGAATTACAAAGCAGAAGTTCATGTCTTTGGCTGGCATCTGGAGGAAAGGAATATTAGGGTGGTTTTGTGAACAGCCCATGGATAGCAGAAGGAGCTGGTAGATTCTGTGTCTTTCCTGCATTATGCACCATGGCACAACTCACCCTGTCAGGCTGCAGAGAGCAAGTGACCTTCTGCTCTTTACTGCTAAATAAAACAGCAGAAAGTAGCACGTGGTGTAAGGTGGTTGTAATGATGGAGGAAAAAATATCCCTGATAATCCGCACTGCACAGGGCTGCCAAGCACACACGTGTGGGAAGGCAGGACTGGCAACACCAGGCAGGCATAGCTGTCCAGGCACTGGAGAAATTAGCATCTGCAAACGCTGTGACCAGGAGCAATTCCAGCACTGAGCTGGATTTCCTTCCACTGTGCAGCTCTCCATCTGGGAAGTAAATGACACGCAAGCCAGCACAAGGCAGTCAGGGATTTTTACAGTTGGAAGAGTTCTCCTACCTCCTGCCCAGCCCACACCAGTTTCTCCTTTCTCCCCCAAGGCCCACGAGACTTTAAACCCCTTCAAGCAATGAGATTCCCAGCTATCCTCACATACCAGTGAACAAGGAGAACTGGATGCAGCCTCCAGTCCCATCACAGCTCTTTGTCCATCCCCCTTGTCCCCCTGGCTCCACCTAACCCTCCTGGCAGCTGTTTGCCTACACAGTGAGTTGGTCCGGGGCTGACGTTGCCCTCTCCACGGACACAACGGTCACGCTCTAATTCCAGCTTTGGCTTCCTCCCAACAAACCCATTTGGGTCCTGTTTTCATGAGTGGTGGCTGCAGCACAGAAGGGCACCCACTGCACTGTCTGCACCAGCAGCTGGGATCCCGCACTCCCCGAAACGCAGGCTGCCGTCTCCGTGGCGGCCAGCCATGGCAGTGGCCCTGCAGAGCCCTGCTGGTGGGCACACCGCTGCCCGCGGTTGTACCACGAACAAATCCGTGTGCGGAGCAAAAACAAGGCTGCAGAGCTGCGCCCCGGTGGGAACATACATACATACAGAATGCCCCATTTGTGGATGCCCCATCCCTGGATGTCTTCAAGGCCAGGCTGGATGTGGCTTTGAGCAACCTGGTCTAGTGGAAGGGGTCCCTGCCCATGGCAGGGGGGGTGGAACTAGATGATCTTTGGGGTCCCTCCCAACCCTAACCATTCTATGATTCTATGATACAGAAAGAGACTATTTCAGCAGTGTTTGGGCCAAGAGGGCTTATGAAGGCTGCAGTCATTCTCTGGGCCAGTGTCACCTTCACACTGGCTTGCAGATCCCATCGTGGGTGGCCGTAAGACCGATGGCCTCTGCATCCCATGCTGGAGGGTCCTGGTGCTTCGAGCTGATGCTGTGACACCTTCCCCTAGTCCCACATTCTTGTAGTACGGTGAATCCTCTGAGGTACTAAGAAAGCTACAAGCTAATCCCCTTTCTTGCTGTTAAAGGCTGCAAGATGATCAACAGAGCGAGCCAAATGCTGCTATGGGGAGCCCCATGGGGGTAACTCGTTACAGCTCCCATCCCTGCTGTGACAAACCCCACGGAAAACACAGAAGGAAAGATCCCCACCATGAAATACTGCCCTGGTCTCTAACCTGCTGTTGTGTTGCATTTGTTTGCTGCAAGTTCTCTTCAGAAGGTTTCGTCCCACACTCCTCAATGTGCCGGGGCTGAGGGGCTCCGGGTCTGTTGTTGCTCTGCCATCGCTCTGCACATCGCTCACCCCCCCGGCAGCGAAACCCCAGCATTTGCTGTGAGAGGGTCCTGCACTTCTCTACAGATTGTGCTAACTGTGGGAAATGCCAAAAATAAGTCTTCAAAACCCAACCTCACTCAAGCAGAAGCTGCTTTTAATGGCCACTAGCTGAATATTGACCTTACACGTGTTACCGAGAGGTAAGCAGAGACACAGGCCACGAGCACCACTTAGAAAATGACATTTCAC
Source organism: Eurypyga helias (assembly GCF_000690775.1). Lineage (NCBI taxonomy): Eukaryota > Metazoa > Chordata > Aves > Eurypygiformes > Eurypygidae > Eurypyga > Eurypyga helias. The sequence goes on from NW_010260629.1 coordinate 5,971, forward strand.
ATACAAGGCTGACAAGCCAGGATCAGTTTGACACCTTCAATTAGATAAATCTCAGTAGAGCACTTAGAAATCTTTTATTTTTAGCAGCTGAATGTTTGCATATAACAGTATTTAATAACCATGAATGACGGCACCAACATGCCACACCCCAAACTGAAATCATCCCTCACTTCTGGCAGATGGGGAGGGACTTCTCAGCTTTCCTCCTCTTTTTAAACAAGCGTTGCAGTGAAGAGACACTAAAAGGTGGAAAAAACACACAATCTCACGTGGTGGTGACACTGACAGATGTGATGGCGCGGGCTGTACATGTCGACGTGATTTTTTATTAATAACTCTGCACTGCAGAGCTCAGTTTGGAAAAGGAGTGCCTGAGTGTGTGGGGAGGACAGCTTTGTTCTCTGGACTTGCAAGAGAAGGAACGTAAGGTGGTAGGTAAAAATCCTGGAGGGGAAAAACGGTTTCCAAGGGAGGCAATGGGCTGTAGGTGGTTGCGAGCATCAGGTACATGCGCAAGACCCCAGCCATCCAGCAGTCAGGCTTTTAAGTGAGATCACTTGGACCAGCAAAGAGGGCAGGAAAAGATGCTCTTAATTTGTGGGAGCAGATAAGGGAAGCCCCGATGTGTTAGGGGTTTGGGAGTTCTTTGCTGACTGATGCAGCGGATACCCACAGGACAACGCGTGGTCCCTTCTCCCAGCGAAAAAGCTCTCCTGTCCCACATCTCACCCAGGCAGAGATGTGCCGAGCCAGGCAAGACGGGGAAGCTTGCTCCTTTGCCGCAGCCACCCCGTGCACCCCTCTCCTACCCACCCACAGAGGAGCTGGTCTGCAGAGGAGGACGCGGGGGGCTGTAGAAGCAGTCAGGGACAGCCCCGCAGAGAGTGAGCGTGCCAGCACGTGAGGAACACGCTCTCCCCGGTCACGTCGCCACACCACCGAGGGGAAGGAAACCAAGCTTCAAAGGGAGGGGAGGCAGGAGGGCCCCGAGCTTCCAGGGGCAGCTTCTTCCCAGCGTTTGTTATTGTCCAAAGGAAGAGTGAAAGTTTTTGCTCCTGGGATAATTACTACAGACATTTGGGTTTTGCTTTCCCATGCCCTCTTCTTTTTTTTTTAATTAACTGCAAACCCCATCCTGGCTGTTAAACAGGGATCTGCAGAACTGAAGCTTGTATAAATGTAGTGATTTATGTTTCTCTGGAAGCGAACTGGCATTTCTGAGGAACCCCACCCAAGCCCAGCACATACCGAGGGAGCGCGATGACTCACTGGCTGCTGGCACCCGCTCCTCTCCCTCGGCAGGCAGTCGGTGCCCCGTTTGGGTGCACACAAGCTGGTCGTGGTAAACGAAGCCCAGTCCGCAGTGTCACTACCTTACACCCGAGAAGCACCTGCTGAAACCTCCGGCTCCCAGGAGAGGATCGGATGGGAAGAGCAGCAGTGCTGTGGGGCTGAGTGGAGCTGTAATCACCGGAGCGATGCCCTGGAGGAACCTGGGTGTTGGCACAGCCTCCGCCTCCAGCCAGGGCTAATAACCCGCTGCCCAAGTCACCCGAAGGCAGAGGAGGGCCTTGCGGAGCAGCTTGCCTGGCAAGCCTTGGCAGAAGCCCCTTCGCTTTGCTACCCCACGAGAGCAGCCGGGAGGGGAGATGAGCTTGAGGAAGCTCTCCAAAAATCCAGTGCCGACTGCAGAGGGATCAGCGGAGGAGGCATTTGCTCCCTGAGCACTTGACACAGCAGCCCGAGCTGCAGAAATCGGTTCAGCCATTTGCAGGTGTGATCTTGGTTTTAAAAAAAAAACTAACAGAGGTGTTACCACGTTGTTAAAATGGCCCCTGCCTGGCCAGCTGGCTGCTCCCTCGCACTACTGCAGTCTTGTGCGAGGAATGAGGGGAAAAACATCCCTTGGGAATGCAGGGCTCCCGCCAGCCATGCAGAGCCAACCCCGCAAGGCTGCTTCTCGCCTGGCTCGTGGGATGTCTCCCAGCACTCCCACACATCCTGTGTACACGAGGCTGTCCCAGGACGGCCAGCTTGCTAACCCGCCCGCACGCCCTGCCCCAAAGGAGATCCCCTTCCCACGCACCTGGAGGTAGCAGCGTCGTCTGTGGGGCACCTGGGTGGTGTTTGCCTGGAAGAGTGTCTGCTGAGCTCCTCCAGTTCCCAAATATCTGAAAGCCGGGCCAGTCTCTCCCTGCTTTTTTTCACTAGCTACCTATTCAATATCTGCTGTAATAAAAAAGGCAAAGCAGAAAACAATGCGGTCTGTTCATGTGTTGTAAACTGGGAGAACAGCTGCTACTCCTGGGCTAAATGGGAAGCCTTGCTACGAGAGCCATAAAAAGCAGTTTCTACTTTCAGTTGCTGCATCATATTGCGAAGAGAGGCTTCTGCCAGCCCTGCTGCCTTTTTTCTAACTCAGCTAGGTACAATAGTGGGGAACAACACACAGGACACAACTCAGGGCTCAGCTGTGCCTTCAGAGAGTCTGAGATGCATCCGAGAAGGAGAAAAATTGTCTCTCAGCAGTGCCCAGCATGCAGAGGAACCCTGGCATATACTGTGCGCGGTGTGTGCCTCCGAATCATGGCATCGCCTCCAAACACAACCGGCTCCATCCCTGCTGGAGACCTTTCCCTGCAGATCACAGCATGGACAGATACCATGTCTGTTGTGCATTTCAGACCACGTTGGAAGAATGTCTTCATCTCTGATTTAAATAAACCTCCCTGGGTCATCAGTGGGCTCAGGATGTGGCTGATGTCCTTTTCCCAAATGGGTCACCACTGCTTCTTCCAGTGTCACCCCTCCAGGCAGAAGCATGTGGAGCCAAAGGCTGCTCTAAATTTGATCCTGGGCCAGGCTGGGCAGCGCAGCCCGCATACTCCCCGCCGTACCAAAACACACAGGTGCTTTGTTTAAGCACTACTCTGCTAATATATGTTTTTCCTGTGATTTACAGAAGGTGTGCTAACCACTGCGGGAGAGCCGGGGAAGGACGGACACTCCTCGCAGCACCGTGGCTTAAACCTGTGCTCCTCAAAATGCGACAGTGTGCGTATCCCACCCGCCGAGCCGAGTATCCAACAGTTCAACTGGAATCCTGGAAAGCCTTCCTGACTAGTTAGCTAGTGTCTGCTTCTCTCTCCCAGCCTGTTGCTGGATTTCTTCATCCCGAGTGACAGGTCTTTTGGGGAACAGCAGCATCAGACCCAGAACCCCTTTGAAATTTTACAGAGCCGGGGGCACAAAAAAAGCAGAGGAGCAAGAGGAAATAAGTAAGTAGGAGATGTCTGCTCTTTGCTGAGAACAACCCTGTTTGATGGGAGAAAACTTTTGTCCTATTTTCTGTTTTATCAGTGGAACAGCACTTGACAAGACCGCTGCTCAGCTTTTCTTCTCTTGTCATTCAGAGGGAAATATTTCTGCCTCAACAGAGATGATGTTTCCTTACAGACCGAAAAGCAGCCCTTGCCCGAGCCGCAGCACAGACAGCTCATCAAAGCTGCACAAAGATGCCGTTGTGCTGTAACACAGCAAAGCAAACAGCCTGTGCCTGTTATCACCCAGGCCTCGCATATGCAGCACTGGAACGACCATTAATAACAGCAGGGGCTGAATTCTCATACCTCTGCACCCTTTTCAGCCTAGTCCCAGTAATAGCCCCACTCTTCTCCATGGAGCCGTCAGTGCAGGTAGTCACTGGGAATATTCAGGTCTTGGAGCAGCCGCGTGGCACATCCTGGCCTCGCAATGTGTTAACCTCCTCAAGGCTCCATCAGTGCATGGGGATTGGATCGCCAGTTCCGAGTGTCAGCTCCCAGGGGAGGGAAGAAAAGATGATCTGCATTTCTGGCATCCTAAGTTTGCCTTTACAAATGAGCATCCTTCAGCTGAGGAAAACGGGGGCCCGGGAGGCAGTGGGAAGCTGGGACTTTGCTAGTGAGCTGGGAACTCCCATTCCTTGTTTCCCAACACAAAGAGGGATCAGGCAGAAGGAAAGCAAAGGAGCTCCCTCTCCCACAGCCCCAAGGAATCCCTTCTGTGGGAAGCTGCACATATTAGGACCTGAGGGAGTTTTAAGAAGAGATTAGGCAAATGCAGGGGTGATGGGACTGCAGTGGTCCACTCCTGCGCTGGAAGGCAAAGGTGGAAAGCAAAGGTGCTGGAAGCAGAAGAAAAAGCTGGAATTTCAGAATCGTTGGTGGGGCGAAACAAGGCTGCAAAAATAATTTCCAATCCCCTGAAACAATTTAATTGGGTCCTAGATACCTTAAACAGTGGCAATTTGCCCTTCTGAGATCAGTACACTGTGCAAAAGCGTTTCCTGACTGTATGCACAATGTTTGAGTGTGGAGCAAGAACTGGGGGTAAACATCCAAAAGGACCAACACCCCCTAACCAGGGACAGTCTCAAAATGCAACATTTTGATGTGATTGAATCAAAAGCCCTTTTCCCACATAAAACTTTAACAAATATTAGCATACTCAAGTGATACACTTTCACCAAAACTACACCTCCAACATCCCCAAACAGCTATTTTCACGGTTTGCTCCTCAAAGACATCTATTTTCCCAAGGGAGAGGGCAGGAGTGGGCAGGAGCCAGAGCTTTGGGGTGAAGGGCAGGAGTCTGGCAGCAGCCTGGGGATTGGTTTTTCCTTAGCTCCCTCTAGTGTGTACAGTCCAAAATGCGATTTAACACATACATTGAATTTTATGGACTTGACGCAATCTAAAATAGATTTAATACAACAGGCACTTAAAACGTATTTCCAGGAAAAATGTTTGCTCTAGCTCAGATTTTATCATTTTGCACAGAAAGAACAGCTGTTGGGGCGGCACGATTGGCCGGCTGCATTTTGTGTGCTCACAGAGTCTGATTTCCTGTGGTTTTGAACCAAAAATTAAAAGGTCAGAAAGACTCTTCTGTAATAGCAGCTCTGGCCTATTTTTCACCTATCACTTTTTCATTTATTCATATCTTCCTCAGGGACTAATCTACCTATTAGAATAATAAGGTTATTTTCTGAGTCTAATCTAAGAAAATAAATTAAAAAGTCTAAACCTTTCATTAGATCTGAGAGAGACAGAATTTCTCGGTCAAGGAGAGCCGAGATGCTGAGGAATATATGTCCAGCAAATAACATTTATTAATTATGCATATTCATACCCACAGCCATGGACAGCATGCAGCCTCCAAAGCAGACTTGTAGAAGGCTGCCTGCAAACTAATGTGTTAAGTAAATAGCTCTTTTATTGGTCTAAGTAGTCACGTAGTAAAGGAGCTCACATTTCCAAGTATCCGTGGAGCAAAATAACAGAAAAGCTATTAAAATCCAGAGAAAGATAGATTGCACTATATTGCCTAAATTAAAGCCTAAATTGGTATGGATGTAAACATTAAGCTTCCTACTTTCTTCCAGTTCTGAATACCAAACAGAACTTGGCCAGCACACACAAATCCTTTCAGAAAATGTGTTTTTTCCCCTTTAGCTTTTTTTTTTTTTTTTTAACCGTTGCATTTATTTGAAGGCCCAAAGCATGACTATACTGTAAAGAGCCGGTCCATTATGGCTTCCAGTAAATAATAAACCAGTGACAGCTCAACTTCTCCACCACCTGCCAGCCATGAGCAGCTGAAGGACCCCATGTCCAATGCTCAGCAACTCTGAGCTCAGAGCTCCATGCTGGAGCTCAGATAGGGCCCGGGAGGGGGAGACTTTGTCCCTGGGGGTAGAGGTCCTGGCAGCATCCCGGGCAGAGAGTGGGCTGGGATGTGATGAGGTGCCTAGACATCTCTGCTGCTTGGCAGGCGAAGGAAGCATCAAATATTCAGCTCCATGATTAGGAGAAAACTCTTCCTCACAAACCAGCCTATGGCAGGGGGCATCCGCAGCTTTGAGGCCCTGGGAAATGGGCTCTTCTCCCAAGCAAGTCACCCCCAAGCCATGCTGGATGTGTCCCCTCTCGTCCCGGCTGCCTCTCCTTTGCTCCCTGGGGAGCTCCTTGGGGAGCCAGGGTGAACAGGAGTAAAAGCAAACCAAATGAGTCATACCCCAGTCCTTTGGTTGAGCACATCCAAGGTGCATCCTGCTTAATTACCAGCCCTGAGAATTAATCAGAGCCATTTCCCAGGACTGGAGCTACGGAGCCACATGCAATTGCAGGGGGTGCGTTCGAGCCCCCGCATGACGTCTGTGAGGGTGACAAGTGCTGCCAGGGTCAGAGGTGAGGGCGAAGGGCAATCAGGACTGATGTCCTCTGCTGTGACCTGCCGCACACCAGCGATATCGACCGGCTGCAGTGCAGGAGAGCTCATTTTTGCAGCTGACCTTGGCAAAAGGCATTTTTGCTACACTGTCACCCTTACAGCAGCCTCCCCTCTGCCCCGGAGGCTTTCAGACCCCCAAAGCAAGGCGTTGCACCTCTCCACACCTGCATTTCCCTGCCTGGGGAGGCTGTACGGCACGCAGAGAACAGCCCCCGCACAGCATCCCTCTGAGCAGTGCAGGGGATGGAGGCAGGCGGCGTATTGCAGCATCCCAGGAGGCAGAGGCACAGCATCCCAGTCCCACGGCTGGTGCCAGCTGAAAGATACTTCTTTGAAGGGTCAGAAAGAACCGATCCATGAATATTCAGAACTACCATTAATGGCAAGACCTTTTTTAAGGGCATGTCACAACAGTTAAAGGTGGCTGCGACGATTAGATCGTCTCCACTGCCCCCCTGCACACGGTGGGCTCCCACCACGGCTCAGCCAGTTGCACTTGTACCGACTGCAACAGATTTGTCAGGCTAAAGCATCCCATGCAGAACGGCAGCCAGCCTTCATCTGGAGACAGCAGGAACCGGAGAATCCCCCTCTCCCCTTGGTGTCTTGTTCCAGCAGTTAATCACCCCCGCTCAGAAATTTGTGCATGAACCAGTAACGTAAAATTAATGATTTCTTTCATCTCCTGCCTTGGCAGCCTGCTTGAGCTGCTTGTTCTACTGACAGTAATGAGTCAATAATCTGAAAAACATTGTACTTCGTTTACAGTATTAACAGCTGAGTGTACAGATACAGAGATTGTATTTATCCTCAAGGAAAGGCTGTTCTGCATCCTGCAGAAGGTGACAGAATGAGTCACCTTTACGTCTTAATTTCCAATGTTGCCTCTGCAGTCATTGGCTTGTCTTTCATTTTGGTACAGAAGCAACAGAAAAACAGCCAGGTCAAATGGGCTCATCAGGAGTTAAGGTTTAGGGCATGGGCTGCCAGATTCAGCCAAGAACAAGCAGGCAGGATGCCCAATCCCCCTTTATCGCAGCTCATGGTCTGTGCCTTATAAACCTCGAGCCCAGGCAGCGATGTCTTGTCTCCTGCCCAGATGGCTTGGAAGGAAAAACTCTGCTGACCAACTATGTTCAGTGTGTCCCATCCTGCTCCAGAGCTGAGCACTGCTGGAGGAAAATTGCGTCAGACATTTCAGTTCTGATCTCCTCCTCCTCATCCAAAATCTGACTGGCCACTCACAGAAAATCGATACAGGCAAACCAGATAATGCTGCCCCTCTGCCCTGCCACGGGGAAAAGAGAGAGATCAGCTCTGACAAATGCAGAGGGCCACAAAAAGTGCACTGCCTTAAAGAGCCATCAAAGTAATTTTAAAATCAATGTGATGTTTGACAAAGAGACAGCACGACTCCCTCCAGACGGGCAGCGACATCCCAAAAGGCCCTGGGAGTTACAACTCTGCAGGCAGCACTTTCCATGGGCTGACGCCGATGCAGCATTTTCTCAGCAAGGCCATTAAAAGACAAAAAAAAAAAGAAAGGAAAAAAACCCCCAAGCCAACCCCATTGCAACT
>NW_010260629.1:13883-27152 GCF_000690775.1 Eurypyga helias
CTGCGAGCCAGCCCCGGCCGGCTGGGCAGCTGCAGCCTGTGACGGGCTCCGAAAGGCACTGCAGGAAGGCAGGCTGCCGTTAATTTTAATTAATTTTAATTAATTTTAATCCACGATGCAGCTTGAGGACATGGCGGGAGGGATCAGCCCTGTTCTTGCTGCTGTGAAAGCTGTGACAGCTTTGGAAAGCTGCTGTTGGAAACCCTCTGCCTGCTTTGGGGATGGCACTGTCTTCCTGGCACGCCAAATTGGTCCCCACAGCTGGCATTATTTTGGCAGGGCCTGGTGCATCTGGCCTTGCTGGGCAGGATCTGACACAGCGCTGGGCTGAGCCATGGAGGGACTCTGTGAGCAACCCCAGCATGGCGGCTGCCCGCCAAAACACAGCAGTGCTGCGCAACGCGTGGCAGGACAGAGGAGCACGGGGCTGTGCATGGACATACCATGGACACTGTCCTTCCCTGTGCCCCCATTCACCTGCCCTGAGCAGTCCCGCTGCCACTGCTCTGCATCGGCAGGGGCCCTGCTCCCTTGTGTGCCCCCCCGCGGAGGGGGCCGGCACGCTCACGGAATCATAGAATCACAGAACAGTGTGGGTTGTAACGGACCTTAAAGATCATCTAGTTCCAACCCCCCTGCCATGGGCAGGGACACCTTCCACTAGACCAGGTTGCTCAAAGCCTCATCCCGCCTGGCCTTGAAGACATCCAGGGATGGGGCATCCACAGCTTCTCTGGGCAACCTGTCCCAGTGCCTCACCCCCCTCTCTGTGAAGAATTTCTTCCTGATATCTAAACTAAACCTCCCTGTTTTCAATTTGTACCTGTTACCCCTTGTCCTGTCACTACAGGCCCTTGTAAAAAGTCCCCCCCAGCTCCCTTGTAGCCCCTTCAGGCACTGGAAGGGGCTATAAGGTCTCCCCGGAGCCTTCTCTTCTCCAGGCTGAACAAGCCCAACTCTCTCAGCCTGTCCCCATAGCAGAGGGGCTCCAGCCCTCTGAGCATCTTTGTGGCCTCCTCTGGCACTCCAACTGGTCTATAACCTTCTTATGTTGAGGGGAGCTCATGGCTCACCAACCTGCAGCATCTTCCAGGGTGCCGGTCACATCCCGTGCATCCTGGGTGGAAGAGCTCTCTACCATTCCTCTCGGCAATAACTGCCCAGGTCAGATGCCTGCCAAGGACAGAGTGGGCACCGCGGCAGCTGTAGGGATGCCTGATGGGGCCTGGCACCGCCTCGACCACCTCCAGCTGTGAGTCCTCCACGTGCAGACTCGGACACTGGAGTGCAGGACCTGAGGGAAACAGTTCTGTGATTCCGTCCCCGTTATTCCCATACATTTGTACCGCAAGAATACCTTTTTCTGTATTTTAAGAATTCTGCATATCACTGGTTTTTACTCACAAATCATTACTCCCAGGAAGCACCTGTAACTTCTCTATACATAAATAAACAATGCAGCCCCATTAATTTTGCACAGCATCAAACTCACCTTCATATTCTCTAATCGGGGGTGAGATGCCGGCTTGCACAGCCTCCCTGCTCCCCCGTCTCCACCTTGTGCTTCCCGCAGAGGATGGACAGCTTTCCACCCCAGCTCCCGACGCCCTCCACCCCCATGCCCTCTGCCAGAGCCCAACCCTCATCTCCTGGAGCACCCCACTTTTTGGCTGCCCGAGGCAGCATAGCTGCAGCCACGTGCCGGTGACGAGACCAGCTCCTCGATGGCAAAAAGCAGCTCTGAACTTGGCCGAGGTGGGGTGGACGTGACATGGGGCCACCGCGGCTGCCCGCACGGGTACGCCCCAGCGAGCCCCGGTGCCATCAGCTGCACAGCTCCGACTGCAGCTCCCAAACAACAAAGACTTCTTTTAAAAAACCCAAGCTTCTCAAGCCCTGGTGCCTTGGGACCTGCTTATTTGCAAAAGCACAGTGTGCTGCTCCATCACTCCGGGGACGTCGGGGGATTTAGCAATGCGAGCGGTGAGGGCAGCGTTGCTGCGGATCCTCAGGGTGAATGATTTTGACCTGATATAAAACACCCAACAGCTACCACCGATCTCTCCAGGGGGAAAGAGACGCTTGTAAAGAGAGATCAGAGGAATTTGTTTGCTGGTATCTCTCTTTCATCTGTAGGTGTTTAGAAACTAAAGGAGGTGCCATCTGAAAGGGGGTGATGTGGGTTAGCCAAAGGGAGACAGGGATGTCAGAGCCACCCTTGAGCCGGAGAGACCTGACCTCTGCCTTCATCGGTCCACCCGAGCAATTAGCCTGCCTGATCGGGGGAGCAGACGATGCGTTTTTCTACTGAATCAAAATAAATACATGCCCATCGAAATCCTCTGAGGATTACAACAAATGGGGCAATGGCAGCAGCAAACGCACTTCCCAGCAGCAGCACAGGTTACCCCTGGCACCACTATACCCACAGCCCCGGGAACAGAGCAGAGGGGTGTTTCTACCACTGCCCTTCAACCCAAGCAGCAGGAGCTACTCCAGCCGTGGCAGTTCTCCAGAGAACGCAAAAATCATAGAATCATAGAATCACAGAATGGTTTGGGTTGGAAGGGACCTTAAAGACCATCCAGTTCCAACCCCCCTGCCATGGGCAGGGACACCTTCCACTAGACCAGGTTGCTCCAAGCCTCATCCAGCCTGGCCTTGAACACTTCCAGGGATGGGGCATCCACAGCTTCTCTGGGCAACCTGTTCCAGTGCCTCACCACCCTCTCCAGGAAGAACTTTTTCCTGATATCCAATCTAAAGCTCCCCACTTTCAATTTAAACCCGTTACCCCTTGTCCTGTCACTACAAGCCCTTGTAAAAAGTCCCCTCCAGCTTCCTTGTAGGCCCCCAAAAATCCCACAAATGACACTAAATCTGTGGCTGATCCCAGCAAACAGCTCGGGGTGGGGGGTCCTGCCAGATTCCCCCGTGTGTCACATGGGGACAACAGGTACGTGGTGGCTTCCACCCACTGGCAGCGTGGGCATCCTTCCCAACCCTGACACGGCCTGACACACAGCCAGCGTGTCCCAGCCCTGTGGTGGGTTGCCAGGATCACTGGGGCTCCGCTGGGATGCACATCCCGGCACCTTCCCTGCAGGGAGGATTCTGGTTCTTTGTGGATTTACAGCCTCATAAGCCCACGACGCTGCTCCGTGGCGGTGGCGTGGGTTGGAGCGTGGCTGCACATCACGGCCGTCGCACGGGCCGCTGCTGCCTGCTGGTGCAGAGGAGCTGCAGCAAATCCCTGCAGCCACCGTCAGCATCGGCACTGCAGCGAAAGCCGCATTGATTCTGGGTTTGTGCGGCGCTGGGTGAAGGGGACGGCTATTCAGGATGTAGGGGCTCCACAGGGCCCCAGTCTCTCCCCAGCCTGGCTGATATATACTTGAGAGGAATCAAAAGGTGACATCCGAAAGCCAGGTCTGCACAACACCACTGCTCAAAGTGGGGGGGCAGATCGTCTTCCCCACGGGCACTTTTTTACATGGCTGCTGCTGCTCAGGGATGCTGGGGACCCCTGCCCAGCTGAGGATTCTCACCCAGCCACGTACCCCTTCTGCACCCCTTTACCTGAAACCCCTGCCGCAGGGCTGTCCTGGGGCCAGCGCACCAGCCACGTGCAGGGCACGTCTGCATGCAGAGGAGGGGTGGGCTGGCCGCAGAGCCCCCACTCCATGCACCTCGTGCCCCCAGCCCCGCAGCAGCACCTCCCCAGAGATCCCCAGCGGGTGCTCTCACTCAGGCAGGAGCCAGCCCTGACCTCCAGCCTGGAGGGATGGACCCCTGCCCTGTCCTGCGTTAACAGGGGATTGACTCCAACGTGCTGGAGCAGCTGATGGGTGCTGCAGCCATTCAGACAGCTCTATTCATTAGTAATTAGGCAGGCGTTGTCTGGCACCTAGATTAATTCCACTTTTAATTATTTTGAAACTGTGTGAGATTTCCCAGGCATTAAAGATTATGTACGCGCTTGCTGATTCCACAGCAATTATTCTAATGTAATGATGTCTATTAATACACTTCCCAGCTTGCCATGCCCGGAGGGGAAATTCCCAGTTTCCCCCTATGGAGCACACATCTCCTGGGCGGCGTAACCCCCCTATCCACCTGCTTACTGCGCAAAATAACACTTTCCATGTGCTTCACCTAATATTAATAACATCACAGAGCTGTTGCTACACCGAGCACCAGGCATCGACTGCGAGGGGGGAGAGAGATGTCTCCAGGATCCGCCACAGAGCAGCTCAGAGACCCCGCTGGAAAAGCCGGAGCATCCTTCCCTCCCGGCTCACACCCAGCTGCAGCCCACCCAGAAAAAGCAGCTTATGTTTGTAGGGCTTATTTAAAGGAAGAGGTCACAACATTTACATCTCGGGTCGGGGCTAAACCGTTTGACCTGAAATCAAAGGTTAAATTCAGCTCATGGATCGTCTGAACTCGTTACCGATTGCCTCTAGTGAGACAGTATTTAAAAGAAGAATGTAATTTCAAAGAGGAACAGGAATAGAAATGTGTGCTGAGAACCTGAAAACTGAGCGCTGTCCTGAAATCTCACCTTTTGTTTGGCTTAAATATCCCTCGAACGCATCCCTTTTCACCACCGCTCCTATCATTCCCAAACTTCATTTACCAGAAAATTTGCCGTTCACTGGCAAAATGAGTTCTGTGCCACCGGCCACCAAATTTATGCTACAGAGCCAAGACCTTGTCAGCAGAACAGGGGCTGAAGCGAATGTTGTGTCCCGGGAGTCGTTGGCGGCTCTGCCCACGAATGCCCACCAGAAAATACATACATCTGACACAAACCCCTAGAGTTTGCACAGGGCAGGTAGAGGTTTGTGCCAACAACTGCTGTGAACATCCTTGCCAGTGAAAACCTTATTTGCAGTCACAGGAGGGAAGAGACGCGTTCAAAAGGCTGAGAACACCAAAGGGTGGCAGTCACATTGTCCTGGAAATGAACACTCAGCCCTCGCAATAAATACTTGGATTGCTTTGCATATATATTGTTTCAGCATTTCACTGCTCCCCAAACAAAAAGCGGTATAAGCTCACCTGCCTGGCCTCACAGAGCTAAACGGCGTGACAAAGCTTCTGGGTAGAGACCACGGGTAATTTGGCTGATAGATCCTCTCGAAGCTTAGAGCCAAATTCGATTGCAGGTCTAAACTCGTCACTCGGTCTCTAGAGATAGCAGAGCAGCCGTATTAGCATGATGGCAACGCGATGGACTCTGAGCTCAAGAAATGGATTAAATGAAATTACACCCTTCCCTGATGAGGCTGGTGGAACGGGGAGATTGCTTTAGGAAATCCAGAATTGAATTTCATAGGGAGGAGTTCCGATGTTGTGCCATTTGCCCGGGAAGGCTTTGTGCAGGCTGCTCCTCCCGGCTGCCCAGGAGCTGCTGTGAAGCACAGATCCCGGCTGCCTCCACAGCCCAGATCCCACCTTTCTTTGGATGACTCAGATTGCCATAGCTCCATCCACCTTGGAGGCAGGAGATCCCAAATCCCAGCACTCCCAGTCCCACATGCGGTGGGATGGGCCCTCTGCTCTTTCTTCTCCCATGCGCTGCCACCCCAGCAGGGCCCAGCGACAACCCAACCATCCCCAGCAGCACCCAAACACCTTAGACAGGGATGTTGTGTGAAAGGTTTGACTCTATCACCTGCCTGGAAAACGGCTCTCCCACAGAAGACGTGTCGGTAACGGCAACCTCTCCACCTCGAGCTGCTCTCCGTGTACCCCCAGAGCGCGGGAGTCAGCCTGGCAGTCTGGGGCTGCAGCTGAAGGCTTGCAGGAGTTGGGCAGGTTCCCTCAATTATCTGGCATTTCTGGCTGAAATTTAAGAGATGAGATCTATCAGGTTTTCTTCTCCTTTCCTCCGTAATGTCATGAGCTGAAACACCAACAGCACTGGAATCTGTCAGGTCTTATTCATGGCTCTGATCATTTTGGGTAATGTGTGAATTTTCAGTACTACAAGAAAAAGCAAGCTCATTAGTTAATTTCTACTCAAAAATTACATGATTGGAAGCAAACATGGATTACAGCACACTAAAATGTATCATCTGTTACACAAAGAGGTTGTAAAGTCCACAGACAAAAAGGTGAGCAGTTCCCTTCCAACAACCCTTATGTGTCCCTGCCCATGGCAGGGGGTTTGGAACTGGATGATCTTTAAGGTCCCTTCCAACCCAAACCGTTCTGTGATTCTATGGTTCTATGTACCAGGTACCTGCCAGGTCAGTTTTATTCCCAAAACATTAGCCCCTTTGCAAGGCCACACAGGTTTCACGCCTATCAACTTCCCAGTCTTTTGGAGGGCAAAATGAACCAACCCCTCCCCTTCACGCTACGCTTTCCGGCTACGCGTCTCCATCTCCAAAGCAGCCCCCGGCTCCACACCGACCGCTCGGGGCTATGCCGGCAGCACCCGTGCTACTGACATCCCGATCTGGTGGAGGCTGAAGAGACATCTCAGTGCTCAGAAGCGTTTTCTTAACATGTGTCTGGGCTTTTCAGAACTTACCGGAGGGTTTGAGTGCTACTTCATTCCCTGCTGTAGCTCCTCGGCTTCTGGTCTGTCCAAACACCCCCGCTCCATCCTCCTTCTCCTGCAGTAAAAGAACTCTCTCAACCGTCAAAGTGCTCCTCTCCAACGGCAACCCCAATTGCTTTTATGCCAGACTTCGCTGCTGGGTGCTTTTTTAGTTGCATGGAAGCATCTTGCATGACCTCCATCCCATTAGCAGCTCCACTGGCAGCCTTCTCAGCGCGCTAACAGACCCGTGGATAAAGTCGCGCCGGTCAAAATGCAGATTCGCTGGAGGATCTCTCCATGCCCTGCTCCCTGCGACTCAAAAAGCCTGGCAGAGGTCAGATGCCCCCGCAGGAACTCGCAAGAGGAAGGGCACCTCTGTCCTCACTGGGAATTCAACTAGGCCAATGCAAGGTCTCCTACGGACACCGTCGGATCTACCACCCCGCCGCAAGCCCTGCAAGCCGGCACAAAAAACCCGCCTCCATCAAAACCGGACAGAAGCATCTTTGCCACTTATCTGGGGCATTTTACCCAATTCATTCTCACCTGCTTTTGCAGCTCATTCCGGTTTAGCTTTTTCCGTGGTTCAGAACGTCCCTGGGCGGGTTTCAGAAAAACGGGAAGGCAGCGGCGGGGCAGCATCTTCCAGAGCCAGCTGGAGCCAAACCGGTGGGTACCATGCTAAGGAAAACAATTACCACACGCATACACACCCCCACAACAACCATCCCCAATAACGCTGCGGACCGCTGACAACCATATTTGTATCGCTGGAAACCAGCTTGTTTTCCTGAGGATTGCTCGGAAAAGCAGCCCAAGCCTCTGCAGTGACTCCTGAACCAGAGGAAGTCCAAAGTGGCTTTTGCCTTGAAAGCTGTGCTTGAAATACACTTCAGAGAAGCCGTGATTTTAAACTCGTACACTTGCCTGTCAACCGCTATTTCATCCACATCAAAACTGCTGTTCCTCCTGAACGGCGCAATTCCCAGCACGTCGTCAGATCGAGAAATAATCACACGGAAATCAGAAGACTGCAGTTAAATTTTATTTATCAGTTCTATTGTTAAATTACACAATCAAAGTCAGTGGATCGGCCTGTAAATCTACACAATAAGACAGCGTCTACAGTGGAGATCAGCAGAATCTGATATGATTATGACAAAACGGTATCCTTATATTCGTACATCCCCTATATACAATAAACAGTATACACAAAGAAAATGCAACTAGTCTCTGTAAACCATGCACACCACAGCAGGGAAACAAAATGCACCTTCTGCAACAGGCCCTCCAGCTCACCCCCCGGTTAAGTCCCGTTTCACAGCAGTGCCTTTCAGGTTTAAGAGCGAATTATCTTCCCCCGTAAAAACCAAACTACAACCGAGACCTCATACTGGCAACTGCAGTTCTCGTTTAAAACAAAACAAAAAAATCGCTGTACATGAAGTTTTTTCCAAGCTGCTAACGCAGGGTATTGGTTTGCTGCTGCTATGCTCTCGGCTCGCCCCCCCCGCCCCGGCAGGATTGCTGCCCCCGGGTCGCAATGCCACGTCGGATGTGAAACAACTGTCAGGTGACTCCGGTGTGGAGCTGCGCGGTGTTTAAAGCCTTCTCCCTCCTTTTATGCCCCCCTGCCCTCTTGGTGTACGGAGCGTTACAGGCGGAAGGCGATAGTGCAAGTGAGCCTTGTAAGCATCGTGTAATCGGGACGAAAAGCGCCCTTTTCGGGTGCCTCCATCCTCGCACACCCGCACCGAGGTCGCCGCTTAGTGCCGAACTCGGGAGCGTCGCAGGCTACGTACAGAATTTCTGACCTTGCTGAGTGTATAGCCCAAGCCTTGCAGAGGTTATTCATTTTTTATTTGCATAGAGATTTGTAGGAGCCCCTCACACCTCCGCGCCGTCCCCTCTCCCGGACGGGTCTGGGCGAGGCCGCAGGGCGGCAGGCGAGCCGGGGCCAAGCCCAGCCCCGCACTCCGCGTCCCAGCTCGGGAGCAGCTGCCGCATCCCCGCGCGCCCCACAGCTGCCTCAGCCTGTGCACCTATGGCTATGGTAAAATGGGCTTCCATCGTTTCCAGTCGTCGTTCATCCCGCATCGCCAAGAAGGGCTCAAGCGCGTAGGAGAGAAAAAAAAAAAAAAGCCCTGTTCTTATCTGGTGTAGCCAAGATTTACTGGAAGTAAATCCTAATTCAAGTGTAAATCTACTTCTTCCATTGAGCAATTCTCTTCATAATATTGCTGGGATTAGAGAGTTTTATGACTTTTTAAAGACACTACACAAATATCCGCCACATAATTTCATCTAGTTTATACCACCAATTATTAAGGAATGACAAATTCAGCATTATGTATTCTAACGGGTGAGAAAAGACTTAAAATTAGACACTGTCACAGGACTATAATTTGGAAAAGGCTTTATGAAACATGAAGATGTGCTGTTAACTTTTCCAGAATGCTTAAAACCATACTGCCCTGAAAAATTCTGGAAACAGTGTCTTCGACATTGGCATTGAGTTCAGAAAAAGTATGCATGTCTTTTTTTTTTTTTCCTTTTTTTTTTAATATGAGATAGACCAAGCTTAAAACTCTAAACAGCAGTAGGTAGAAAAAGTTTAAAATTTTAAATATTTATATAACTAGAGAAATTACTTCTATTCCTTTTAAAAGCCAATATTATACATAAAACTAGTCAATATTTTTTCTAGACCTTTATTGTTCCCTTCATCCTCCATTCATTAACTTGGTAAATATCATAAGCAGTTGGTGCCCTTGAAAACACATTACTGAAATAAAATTAAGATAAAATCAAAGGGAAAAGGTTTTGCTCATATACTGTATTGTGAGAGTATGCTAAATGCTCATTATTAGGAAATGAGTTTGCTTCCCAGATAGATTTCAGCCGAGCATCATAAACATTTTCCAGCATCCCATTTTGTACTCATAACTAATTTACGGATTTTTTTTTTTTCTCTTTTCTTTTAAATAAATGTCCAAGCAACCATTTCCGATGAGCCGACTTGGCTCCCGTATTTCATAAATAATCCAACAAACCTAAAAAGGACAATTTAATTACACGCTAAGATTAAGTGTTCCACGTACAGTACAACATTTACTGCAAAGGCAACTGCAAAGGCAACGTTTTAACCTCTTTTTGCTTCAAACCCTCGAGAAGCGCAGTTTGTTTGGACTGCTCCGTCGTCTCCGATCTGCGGGTCGCGTTCGGCTTCTCTTCCGGCGCCCGGCGCGTGTCCCCTCCCCCCTACCGCCGCCACCGCTCCACATTCCCTATGTAGTCAGTGCCGGAGCCGTTCTCGCCCTGCTCTCTCAGGTGCGCTTGCTTGGCCCTCAGGATCTTGCGCTGCTCCTGGCGTTTCCGCCGCGCTTCCTGGTGCTCCTTCTGCCGCATGTACTGGTACCGCTGCAAAAACAGGTCTTTTGCATAATCGTACAATTCCATGTCTAAAAAATTGAGGGCCTCGATGCGCCGCTGAGTCTGCTCGTCTATCTCCACGCTGGAGGCCCTTGTGCTATTGTACTGCGTGAACGGCGAGATGAAGTTCATGTTGAAAGTCTTCTCAAAGAGGTACTGAGTCTTCCGCTGAAATTCGGTCAGGCCGAAGAAGGCCATCCGCTTCAGGTTCTCCTTGGCACTGTCTAGCAGCACCTTATTTCGCTGCTCCTCGGGCATGACCGAGAGGTTGTAGCATCCCACCAGGCTGAGGTCGGACAGCATGCGGACCTGGCGGTTGTTGGCGAGGTTGTAGGGGCAATCCATGAATTCCTGCAGGGAACAGCCCGACCAGTCGTCCCCCGTGTAGCAGCTGGGCAGCTCCTCGGTGGTGGGGGATCGGCCGTCGCAGACGTGCAGGGACGCCTTCCACGTCGCTCCTCGCTGGACGTGGCGCCATTCGCTCAGGTATCGGGAGACGGGGTCACGCAGGATGGTGATATAGTAGAAATTCCTGCCAAGGGGAGAGGAAGACAGAGCGTTTAGTCCCGTGTGTCTCCAGCACCCAGCGCATCACTAACGTTCAAAATCAGTAGAAACTTGGAGACGCACTTAAGAGGCTTCCAGGAGCCGCGCTGCAGAGCGCTCCTCTGCGTGCCCACCCCTCTGGGGTGAATGAGGGCTCAACAAACTCCCTGGAGGGGGCGGGAAGGGCTGTATCCACCCGCACACACCTGGCACTGCTTAGTGAGTTTTGCCTCCACGGAGGCGGAAGGGAACCCCGTATTTCCCCCTGCGCAGTTGCCCGCCTGCCTACGTGCTCCTGCCAGCTGCCCCAGCTGATGCTCTGCCCACACCTTGGGAAAACAAGCGGAGCATCCCCTGTCATGGCAGCCTCAACCACAGGTACCTCTGGCTTTTTGCTTTTCCCTGCACATCGGAGCAGCACCGACAAGTTCACATAGTCTGCTGAGAGCTGCTGGTGCCGCCGCTCCCAGCGAGGAGCCGTGGGTCTCAGCTGCACGAGCCCCACAGCAGCGTCGCGCCCTTGTCTCCTACAAGACATTTCCCACTGCACGCCTGATAAATGGGATGTGCCCAGACGCCCCGACCCACCTGCACGGAAAAAAGGATCTGGGAAAAGCCCGTGCAAATCCCGGTTTATCCTCCTGCCTTCTCCTGACACAGGACTGCGACGGTGTGAGAAGAAAGTGAGCAACAGGAAATTCATGCATTACGGCATTTTGTGAAACGCTTCCAAGGGAGGTGCTGGCTTTGGTTTGGAGCACCGGGAGGGTGGCAGACGTTGGGGGGGGTGGGTGTGCTGCTGCAGGGAACCCCATCAGGCTGCCAGCTGGAAGAGCTGCAAGCTCAACCGTTGTAGCGATCACTCTGGGTCACACATGAACACTGACCATCAAACACTCAGTTTTCCGCCGCTGGCAGCCTGAAGCCATGCCCACCGAGCTCTCTGCACCTCCTGCAGTACGAGCACCACCTCGGCGATGCTGCCGGAGGTACGCTGTCAGGATACCAGCGATCTTCTTAAGTACATGGAATTAAAGCAGCTCAATAACCAAACCGTCCCGGCAGAAAAGGCCACTCCTCCAGGACAAGGACACTGAGGAGCATGCACCTTGGACCCCTGAGTCCCCGGGCTACCATCGCCACGTCCTCAGTGCTGCGGAAGGAGGAGAAGGGACATGCATTTGCTTTCCCGAGTGGCATCACGACTGGCCACCCTGCAGCCAATCTTTTGTTCCCCATCGTTTCCTTCAGCAGAAAAGCCACTAGATGTCAATGTTCTACAGAAAATTGTCTCTGGGTGGACTAAAAAAAGCGACTTGCAAGCACGGAAAGCATCCAACAGCACAGGAGAGAGGAAACCTGGACAGTCGCCATTCCTCTTCCTACTCAAGAGCAGCCACACTCGTAAATAATGGAATAAATAGGAAGTACAATGAACCTGCAAAACCAACCACAGCCAAGGAGCCCAGCAGAGCGTCAGCAGCCGGACGCAGCAGCACCTCGCGCTTGGAGCGTCGGGACAATGCCATCAGCGCTATCACCACGCTCACACCGGTGCTGCTCCTGGCTCCCAGGGCTTCGGCTGCAGGGCCACACAGGTGAATGGAGCCAAAGCCCCCGCCACAACCCTGAGGAAGGTGCTTTTCTCCAAAAGCATCGTTAAATGATTCCACCATGAAAGGCGGAGTTCAGAGGAAGCAAGGACGAAGCTGACTTTCCCATCACACACCCAGAGCGGCAGCCACCAACCTCACACTGACCCCTGCAGAGATGGGAAGAGTGTCACTCCATGCCATCTCGGCAGTTCTGTGCTTGTGCTGGGGAACCCACGAGGGCAAAGGGCTTTCCACGAGCCCCATCAGCCCAACCAGCCACTCCGACAAGCAGGACCAGCCCTGGTTGCTCCTGCACACCAGATTCCTTTCATGCGGAGACGACACAGCCCCGACACGGGGAAACGGAGCATCTCCGGGGCAAACCCAAGCCCCTTTAACTCCTACCAGGACTCCTCACCCTTGGATCTAGTTTGCTGGGATACTGCACTAAAATAATGACCTGAGCCTCAAGCAATAGCAAGTTAGTGCCACGCAGCACTAACCTGTGTGCTAACCAGAGCAAGTAACATACAGCAACAAAGCTCTGGTGATGGAGGAGGCAAAAGCGAAGCTCTGCTCACCCCAGAGCACCCTGCACGACCTGACCCATCAGCAGCTCGGCAGGGCTGGGGTGCGGGCACGGGGGTGCTGCTGGCTAAGGGAGAAGGCCAACGAAACCGCACGCTCTAAGGTTATCACAGCAATCGATGGGGAGTTAATGCAAGAAGGGAAACAAATCCCAAGCCAAGATCGATACAGCGAGCATTTTATCACAGCTCAAACTCTTCAGCCTCTCTCCCTTTGTGCTCTCGGGTCACAGGCAGTGACAAAGCGCGTCCCTTGGCTGCTGCTGTAAAAACAAAAGAAGGAATAAAAACTTGCATGTTGGCAGAAGAAACGGCGTCATGACAGATCACCATCATCCCAGGTGGCTGGCGGCCTCACCCGGGCAGATATCTCCATCAGCGCCTGTCAGGGGAAAACGCCGCAGTGGAGGGAGACCGGGGAGAGGAGGCTGAGGAAAAGAGGCACGCTGCAGGGATGCTTACAGATGCCCCAGGTAGAGCCCGTATCCTACCTGGCCTGAGCACAGCTCCCCACAAACAGGCTTGTGGCTGTTATTTATCATAGAATCATAGA
>NW_010260630.1:0-11254 GCF_000690775.1 Eurypyga helias
AAGAATGATGGGGACAAACTTTTTAATAGCACCTGTAGCGACAGGACAAGGGTTAATGGTTTTAAGCTAAAACAGGTGAGTTTTAGACTAGATATTAGGAAGAAGTTTTTTACAATGAGAGTAGTGATACACTGAACAGATTGCCCAGAGAGGTGGTAGAAGCCCCATCGTTGGAAACAGTCAAGGTCAGGCTGGTCAGGGCTCTGAGTAACCTGATCTGGTTGAAGATGTCCCTGATCACTGCAGGGGGTTGGACTAGATGACCTTTAAAAGTCCCTTCCAACCCAAACCATTCTGTGGTTCTATAAAGTAGAATTTTACCAAAATTGATAAACAGAAATTGTCAACACACAGATTTTTTTTTTTAATAAGTTAAAAGAAATGAGGAGTGATGTCTTCAAATAAAAGGCTATGCATGCCTGTATAAAATTTGATTATGGCATTAAACAAGATAGGAGTGAATAAGAGGCTACAGTATTTTCCTCAACAAAATAGTTGGTGGGAGAAACTATTCTTGCTTTAGGAAGAAAGCAGAATAGTTGGGATCTTTACTTGTTTACATGTATAGAGATTATCATAGAATATGTAATCATCTACTTAATTATTAACCCATTTGGTAAATTTTTCTTCAGTTAAGTAAAAGTGATGATGGAATTTGACAGACATGGGCAATAAATAATATTCTTGTTTTACTGAAATGGTGTTTGGAAATGGCTCTGTTATACACACTGATGAATATGCTCTTTTGAAGCAGGGAAAGAATTACTCTTATGCGTAAATCGCACAGAAGATCTGAACTCAGTTTTCACATTCTCTTCTTACTATCAAGTGATAGATATGTGTACCGAAGACATAACTAAAATCACACTTCCAGACAGAATGAAGACAAAACAGGTGATGCAATTCCTAAACTAGTGTTGATGCAATACACCAGTATTCATACCACAGCAAGAAGAGATGCATTAACTCTGCTTGTAGTTTCTTGGAGTTCTTGACAATTTGAGCAGATCATCCCACTGTTTGGTTTCCAGACTTATACTGATTTATATAATGTTAAGGGCTGGACACTAATCAGGAGTAGCAAATTCTAATACAATACACCTTCATAACACCTCTTTTACTTAATGGAATTCATGAGAAGTGTCACCATTATGGGTTTAGTTCACTGATCAAACCCAACAACCTCCTTCTGCTATGGTGAGACAGTCCCTGTCACTGGAATTATTCTCACAAATTTAGGCAACTATGAATGAGAAATTCACTTCACGCTTTGTTTATCATCACCACAAAGATATCCAGTTCATCTGACATTCTTTGGGATGGGAGGAAACATTCTGTAACTTCTTTATCTGTGCAGCCTAGATGTCCAATGTCTTTAAAAGATTCTGCAGTGGCTAACTCCACACCGTGAACTGTGTCTAGCCAGATGAATGCAAGCCTCACAGTCTCTTTATATTGCTTACTTTCAGCGTATCTTTTGTATTTTGATCCTAAGAAAAAATTATTTTGCACCTTGTTTTAAAGGCTATTTGTTATTTTAGGATAAACATTGTTTCCTTCTTTCCCAAAATTCAAGCAGTGTTGAAACTGGTAAATATTTCTTTTATTTATTTTCTACCTAAAGGAACATTCCTATACAAAACATTTCACAAAGAAAGAAAAAAAATCTTGAAAAATTCCAAGTTGATTCTTTCACCAGCTCAAAGGTAAAACTAAAGGTAGAAAGACGGCTAAAGAAGGTAATGATAAAAGCTATATTGAAAATAGCATGGGACCTTAGAATTCTCAAATAATCTGTCAAGAATTATGCTCAAATAAAAAAATGCATCATAGCATGATCACTATACTTATCTATATGCTATATGGAGAAGTGGTTTCCAAATAATGAAACCAAGCTACCTGGTATGAGAGATGAGTATATAAAAGGATTCCTAAATTGCTGTATCTGAAAATGCTGAAACTGTACTTTTCTGTTTTTTCTTCTCAGCTACAGTGGCCAAGTAATTAGTGGACATGGTTGACATTTTGGCAACAATGTCTAATTAAGTCAGTGTAATTACAGTATGCTATTGATGATTGTCAGCACTGATGAGCTGCTGGGAGTTCCTGAGATTCCTTGCTGCCTTACTTTTCTTGAGGTGAAATAAGGAGCAGAAATGTATGTTAACATGATTTTTTAGCAATATGTTGACTGATATTTCTCCTGTAAGGCCAGCGTTTGTGACCTTAAGAGAGGAAAATAGCTAATATTTATTTCATTGGTTTTTCACTATCTTTGTCATTAACATAGTTTGTCAGGACTTTTAAGGAATGCTTCATGAAGAACCTGTAAGAAGCTGTTCATTTGGTAATAGACTTTTAACTCTGATGAATCTTCCTGGGTGTATGCCATCCATTTAATTTCTCATAATTACTTTTACGTCTCTGTATCATTTAAGTATTGTGGATTAAATGCTAGCCCCAATAAATTCCACTATGAGTTTTGAAATTAACTTTAATAAAATGAAAATTATATTTAAAGTATTTCAAGAAAAAGATGGATCACTCTTGATAAAATTTCACCTATTTATAAAGTCTCATACTAGCTATGCTGCTATGAAATGAGACAAATCCAAGGTTAAGACTAATGCTTTTTTCTTTATAGATTACAGATTATTTATCAAATAATCACCCTTAATTGGCATTGAATTTTCTTTTCCCTCCAGTTTGTAATAGCTCAGAAATGATCCATTTAAAAGATTGCTCTTTGGCCCCTTGCAGAACTTAAACAATAAGGTCCAGTTGGACCAGAAATTCCCTCTGAAAGCAAATATATCAAGTAAGTCACTATTTACATTATATATTTTTCCTTAGAAAAGGAAAGGATTTTAAATATCTAGAGCAACTATTTTAAGGTTGAATTGACTTGTTTTCTGCTCTAGCTACTCACGTTTACTATTCTTTAGGTAGCTGGTCTTTGAACATTTAAAAAGTGTAGTAGATGTCCCTGGCCTTAGTAAGAAAAAAATAAAAGCAGAATTATTATGCTTTTATAATTTTCTCTTTCTCTTGCAGTATTGCCAGAAAACATTAGAGGTTCTAAGTAATTTTAAGGTTGCTTAACTGAATTTAATTAAAAGTATAAATTCTACAATCAAGACACACTATTTTGCTGTTGTTCACTATTTATTTCAAGCCCCTCTAGGAAAACCCATTAGGAGTAAAACTAAACCAAACCAAAAAGCCAACAACTACATACAGATATTTTAGAATTCAGTTAAAATGAGGTATTCACAGATACATTTGATAAAAAAAAAAAAAATCAGCAATACAGAGTAGTTATCTATTCTCACAGAAGAGTGAAAAATTTTTTGATCTACAACAGGATCCTGTCTTCACAAAGACCATCTTCATCTTTATAATGGATTTTAAAATCCAGCATACAAGCTTTGAAATAAAACTGAAGTCATTTCACCAAAATTGTGTATGGCAGATCACTCAAATTCTGGAATTGCATCCACATGAACTATATTGTGCCTTTATAGTTTCAAAATAGAAAAGAATAACACATCATCAAAACCATGACCCAGACACTGGAACTGATTTCTTGACTGACTTTTTTCCAAAAGGTGCCCAGAATATTATTTGAAAGCCATACATAATTTTTTAGCTTAAGTCTGAAATTCTCTTTACAGCTAATAGCCGATAAGAGGCATATTTCTATTGAACAGTAATTAAGAGATTATAGGAAGAAAATCAGAATAAAAGTTACAAAACCCACATGGTTATGATACAAAATGAAAGAAATTATGGGATTTATTTTATTAAAAAAAAGTTCAAAACCTCTGAAATGTTTGTGCCTATCCTTCTGTATACTGAAGATCAGTATGCAGCTGAAAACAGTACAGTTTGGAGAGAGGGGGGAAGATAAGACTGCAAGGAACAGACAGGAAACAGCAAATTCCTGTAGATCCCAGAGGCTCCCAGAGAGGCCCAGGCTGTAGAACAAAAGATCGGTTGGCTGAGGTAGATGACAAGAGGCCAGAGGGAAGAAGATGGCTGAGCTGGAGAGAAAAAGGATTTTTGTGGGTCTAATGCTGGTACAGATAGATAAAAACCTCTTGTCTTTACCCTCAGAAACCATGTAAAATTTCCTCACCTCCTCTCTTAGGCAAAATAAGTCCCTGTTCCCAAAGGAATGTTTTGTCAAATCCATACTGAACAAGCCTGCTTTCCATCAAGGTGCACAAACTTTGCCTAACATTGTTTTCACAGAACTATTTTGCGTGGGGGAAGGAGCCTCACTGCTTTAAGTGGGGTTATCTACCCACTCCAGAAAGTGTAAAGATACCCTCAAAACATCAGCCAAATGCTAAGTCTGAAATATTTTGCCCTGTCAACCCTGAGGTCTGCTTTTGCAGTCCATTTCACATCATCCCGCCAGGCTGTGAAACCATGAGATGCTGCTCCTGCACCTGGCACAAAGGGCGCTCAGTTTGAGATTAGAACCTTCTTGATACAAGACCTGAACTTCCACTCAGAAACTATGAATAGCCTTATGAGGAACAGAATTTAGGGAAAATTCTGACTTTTAAAATATATTGCACTGTAAACCCATAGGCTGTAGTCTCAATTAAAAAAATACATAATTGTCATCCAGAGCACTTGCTTGCTTTTACATAATTAAGGCACTTAATAGGTCCTGTTTGTTTTATGAAAGAAAATTTCCTTCTCAACTTCTTAACATGAGAACTACAACCCCAATAGACCTATACTTCATACTGATACAAAGAGCCACTATAAATCATACTCGTTAGAGAAGTATTTGTTTATTAATAATGAATACACGAAAGAGTAAAAAATAAGTGGGGTGTGAGACAAATGGTATCTTACAGACAACTGTGAATTAACTAAGATTTAGAGTAATACTTTTTCCCCATGCAAATTCTACTGTTATTTTCTATTAATTAGTGTAATTGATAACAGTTATAAAGATATCTGGCATTTTAATCATGCAGATATGTCTTTTGCTGTCAGAAGAGAAAATTAAAACAGCTAGAAGTCTTTTATTTCCAGCGTTATCTAGAGAGGAAATTAAAATGGAGCCAGTAATAAATGAGCGATACATTCAATTTAAGAGATCACAGATGTGGGTCACAGGGGTAACAGGATGCAGAGAATGATCATGACGTTCTTAAAACTGTGTTTCTTTCTAGACATATTATAAAGTTGAAACCCATACCGATGGGCTTAGTAGATCATAATGCTATCATTAATACAAAGATATACAGTATTTTTGGTGTTGTTGCCATTAATGAACTGTAAAAATACCAAAGCAACCATTGAACAAGTTACACTTTGCACAGAGATTTTTTTCGTTTAACTGCATATACATTGATTCCACTTTTTTTTTTTTTTCCCCGCTGTGATATTATGTAGTTAATATATCAGATGCTTCAAGGAAAACATGCACTCTATCTAACTCTGGGCTGGATAATTGCCTCTGACCATTTACAAAACCAAACAGCACAAAATAATTTTGTTCCATTGTTGAAAGAGCAATGCCTTTAACCACCCCTTGTTTGGGAGGCATCAGAGGGGCATTGAAAAATTAAAATATGAGCACACAAAGCAAGCCACTAAAAATCCTGGATTTCCGTAAGACATATGCTGAGCTCTTTTGGGTATTTCTAGTGCAAAGAAAGAAAACCGCCGAATGTTCTTTAGTACTTTGCCTATTATTGTATGATATAGTTGGTACTGAAACCCTCTTGCTGTTTGAGGGTGTTTTTCCTACTCATAAGTAGATGAAATAGACAAAATACTAATTTTATTCTTGTGGGACATAATGCCGGTTTATTCTCTTCTTTCTGAGGAAACCCATCCCAAATCAACTCATCTGCTGCATTGCCTGTCATTTTTCAGTGAAATAAATTAGAAAAGCCTAAGATGAGGCATATTTGGGAAAGATACTGGGACTAATAATGCAGTCACCTGGCTCAGATGCCGAGCTACAAAATTTTAGGTAGCTCCTTAAGATCAGAGGAAGCTAGCAATTAGAGAGGTGCCGGAGTAAAATTCTGCTGCGCAGCTGAAAAATACTGAAAGCCAAAGAGGTCATGACTTTTGAATCAAACTGGGAAGTATGTACAGCCTCAGGAGTACTGTACATAATCAGGAGTACTGTACTCCTCTCAGGAGTGTTCTGGAACAAAACCAGTGTTAATTATTACTGTGTGGGTTCAGACCAAAAGAACATTACTGAAGACTCTTGTGGAAAAAAATCTGGTAATAATAAATGAAATGAAAATATGTGGTCATCAGGAAGCATCACCCCAGGAAGTAGCCAATTGGCAAGGTATCTGGAAAGATAAGAAATATATGGAAAGAAGATAATATTTCTCCCCTTCCCCTCTTCTCCTTCCCTGCCCCCACCCCTGGATTAAGGTCACAGATATGTCACAGAAGAAGACACAAAGAAGTATCTTGCCAAACAAAATATCTTTTTTTGTTCCCCTAAACATACTCTAAAACTAAAACAAACAGTTTTTGAAATAAGACTTTCTGAAATTCTTATTTCTCTCTCTGACTCATGAATAATAGTATTATGTTACCACAAACAAAGAGACCATTTTTCAGTAATGCATAGTGCTCTCAGTATGAACTGAGAAAGTGAACACTTGAGATTCATTCATCAAATTGACTGTCTTACCACACCTGAGGAATTGATACATATGTTCTGTTTTAAAACATTGGCATGTGTGTCTTAAATATAATATTTAACATTCCTGGGAAGAATTGATCAACAATTTATTAAAATAATGCATGCTGGGACTCTGCACCATCAACAGACATCTTTATGGAGTGAATTCAACCCCAAAATTCTAAAAAAAAATTCAGTTGCTATATCCCTGCATACAAGAGACTGAGTAGCAACTTCCCGCTCTTGGCCAGCCACACAGTCTTGGTGCTGGTCAGTAATGTTTGAAAATTTAATTCTGGTACTGTACTCTCACACTGCTGACAGTGAGATTTGCTGACTGCTAAAGGTTTTTGTTTCTTTCAAACTTATATATGTACCTCTTTGTTGCTTATTGTACTGAGAGTCGACATTTAATACGGCTCAATATTACTATGTTGATGTAATAAAGGGGTTTCCTATAACTGGGTTTTTTATTATTGAAACTTGAAGTAGGAAACTAAATCAGGTAACACCTTGCATATCTGATTTAAAAAACAAACAAACAAACAAATAACATTTTTAAGAAATCAGACAGAAATTAAAGACATTTTCATGCTTCCACAACTTATAAAAAATGTAACACATGCAGACACAGACACACAAACTCATGAAGGTTAGACAGTGGTTAGCCTACCACTGTCCTGAATCTGGTAAACATTTATTCCTGGCAAATTAAAAATAAATCATCAAACTCTATAGAAACACCTTGACTGTGCTTTGTAAACATAACTATCAATGTTATCATGTAAGTAATAATCTCAGTTTAAGTTAATCCTTTTGGAAATATTGCGTAGGAACAATATTTCAATTGAAACAGTGGTGTTCATTTGAGGCATGGTGCTGAATCAGCTTACATGTCTTTTTGAATAAATGTTCTGTCTCTGTATGTGTGCACAGATGTATAAGTCCTCCTTTCGCTTTCTTCAGTTTAGAATCCAGCAAATCAAACACAATACAAAAATTAAGATCTCTGAGATTAAAACCTCTTATAAAAAAAGGTGTTTTAACTAAGAATTGGTGGAAAATCATATTGAAATCTAAGAAGCAAAGTGGGAAAGCCAATATCCAGCAGAGATATATTCAGCCTTAATTTCATGTCTCAAAGCACGGAGGGAAAAGAAAGTGAGACAGAAAACTGATGGATGGGAAAGGTAAACAATAATTTAAGGTAAAGTTATTTTCAGGAAATATTTATGACCCCAAATACTGATTTTTCAGCCTTAAAGTCAGCAAGCCAATAAGATATTTCTTTTTTTTTCTTAATTCTTTAAAGTTCAGATAAAATATCAATTTCCATATTTATAATGTAGTTGCAGTTCTTAGCCACACTGACTACTGCTTGGTTTTGTGTTTCCTTCTTTAAGGTTAAAATGTACTTTTTGATCTTCCTTTATAAACATGATAATTCATTTTTTAGAAGAAAGATTGTAGAAACACATTAGAGGTAACATTGGATGGGATACTTTTGCTGGGTTTTTTTGGGTTTTTTTTTTTCTTTTTAAAAAAATTATATTTTAATTTACAAGTATTCTCAGAAAACAGTTTTAGCTGCTTTCCAGAATGAGCTAAAATGAAAAGTACTTTCCCCCTAGAACCAAAGTTATTTTTCACAGGGCCTAATAGGAAGAAAGTTTCTTTGAACTTTACTTTTATAGCAGCCCTAAAAAAATTAAATCACTACCTGTGGTTTGTAGATTGAGTGGTGTTATAAACATGTTGTATATACAATGCCTTATTTCAAGATAAAACTGGGTTATTGAAAATATATGTGTAAGGTTGCATGGGTATGTGTCTGGCTTAGGAGTCTTAATCCCTTACGTATTTTTTTGATTAGAGAACATGTTAATAAAATACAGATTTCTTTTTATGTTTATATGTTTCCTGACCAGCTTAAAGCATGTTCAAACAGACACACAAAATTATGTTATTCAGATGCAATGAACCTTTTTAATTACAACTGTGTGGCATCAACTCAGCAAAGCTGATGGCCTCCAAGACCATAAAATTAAATCTAAACAAATGAAAAGACGTAGTGCCAATACATCAAGCAACAATATATAGAGAATCTACTTGAAGTTTATTCAAACGGTAAATTAAAGCTAATTGTTGTATACTTTTGCTTAGATTAGATCTAATCAGAAGTCAAAGTAGAAATAATTTTTTAATATTCTGACTTATATTTATATATTTTAGTACAGTAATAAATAGAAAACTTTAGTAAAAGGCTAGTATCCAAGTATGTTTCACTACACCAAACAATGTAGGTAAAAACTACATATTTGACCAAAAATATGAAAGTTGAGCACATCATGAAAATACCTACAACAATTTTTTTTTTTTCCCATGGATTAAAAACTGTTATTTCCCAAGCCTTTCTTATTCTAAAAACCTACAGTTGTGAACCATTTGCTTTCACATTCAAATTAGAATGATCTCTTTTCTTCTTTCCAATTTTTCAGTGGCTCTTCACTACCTTAAATCATCACTTTATTACAAGTTTCTAACTGCAAATTATTAAAAGACAAAAAGTTAAGAAAGAAGAGCACCAGCAATCAACTTCAGCAACAAGATTGTTTATGATATTAGGGATGGATGAACTATAGAACAGATTCAGAAGATGCATATATGAAGGTCAAGTTGAATGTTTCTGGAGAGAAGTGTGGAAAGATTATTGCCTGAGTCAGTTCAGTAAAACATTTTTTGATACCTCACTCTGACCATTTATAGAGAAATAATAAATGAAATTGTATTAAAATATCAAAGTCCAGCTAGGGATAATTTGAATAAAAGTTCACTGGTCAGTTCATCATGACAAAACAGCTATAACATGGGAGAAATGTCGTCCTTTATTTCAAGAGATGTCTTCTTTGTAATGATAGATGAGCTTATAAGAATCAACATTCTCATAAGAGTATATTGTCAGAGCTCCAAATGAAAGATTGTGCGGTATTACTTACACTATGCAGAGTCATAAGCAATCCTTAGACAGATACTGAAAAACTATCATACGTGCAAGACAGGAAACACTCAAGACCTTTTGAAATGTAGGATCCTAAAAAAAGATTGCAAAATGAATGTTTAATAAAGAGATAATTCCAGCAATAGTAAAATGAATTAAATCATGTCTTTTGTACCAGCAAACTTTTGTACTGCAACACCTTTTACTCTTCCTTATGGCAATTTCAGAGGCAACAACAAAAACCATCCAGATTAGAAATTTGATATAAGATAGTCTATACCTAAAGTAGCCTCTTCTTGCAGTGATAAAAATTCAGAGTGTCAAATGCCCTTCCTTACATGGAATTATTTTAATTTTCCACTGCTAGTATAAGTGATTGTTTTGCATGCATATAGTACCATTCACGATGCTGTGACCTGGATGCAGGATACTTAATTAAAGTGGCCAACTGGAAGATACTTTCCTACAGTTTCAACCATCTTTGGAGTCTTCAGGGAGATTTTCCTGAATCTCCTAAAGCAAACTTGAACTCAAATAGAAAGTACGTCTGTTTAGTTTTCATTATCATATATTAAAGTATTACAATTTCTTCCTTCTTGCTGAACTTTGATGGTAAAGCCACACTAGGTGGATTTAAGGATACCAGCCAAATTTCACATATCACTAGTGGATGGTATAAACATAAAAAAAACCCTGCAACATTAAACAAACTCATATTTAATTTCATAATACACTTTGTGATTCAAAAAGTCAGGAAAACATGAAAAAATTTCCAGAGAACAAATTAGACCTTCCCTCAGGCATCCTTAAATTATTCATCAGTCTTTTGGGGAAAAATTGTTAAACATCGTTTACTCCATTTAGAAGCTATTTCATGTATTTACTTATTTAAGCAGCAAATATTAGGTAGTTTGTGCTGGTTTAAGCAGAGCCATTTAGAATTTACATTGCATTTCTAGATAAATAAAGGGTTCTTTATACACTACTCAAGTTAATATTTAGAAAATATATTCTTAAATTGAAAACATATCTTTCTAACTCGGAATTAGAATTTGGCACAAATTAATGCATTAAAAAAATGGAGGTGGGAGGGAGCAGCAGATCAGTAGGATACACAAGATGACAAAACAAGCAAGGATACATTGAACAAAAATCTATCATTCAATAGGCAACAGAGTGGAACATCACACAGGTAGAAAAACTTTCAGGAAGAAACACTCTTCAGAAGGCACCCCTTACTCAATTAGAAGTGACCACTCATGCAGTAGCAGACACCTGGAGTGGAAAACAGTGAGATAAACTCAGCTATTGCATATCAAAGATACAACATATGCACAGTTTTAGCTAAGATAAGTCATCCTCTATCCCTGAAAGTTCAGATGAAATACTGGATTTAATTATTAGACATCTTGAGGAGCTCATAATGCAAGCTTAATGTTTGGCTTAATTAACAGACATGCAGATGTATAAATTAGAATGACAAAATCTTTACTGATCTTGTGTTGTGAGAAAAACCTTAATTAATATTTTGCAGTGAGCTTTTATTTTTATAGGTATCATAGAATCACAGAATG